>NW_015160317.1:85839-119241 GCF_001447785.1 Gekko japonicus
GAGGATCTCAAGGAGGCACACCAGACTTCCCCCTCCACCACCCCAACCCCAACCCCGTGAGGTAGTGCAGGTTGAGTGACCAGCCCCAGGTGACCCAGACGACAGGTTCCTGGCTCAGGAGGGGAGAGGGTCTGAACCCGGCTCTCCCAGATCCCCCCACTGAAGTTCTCATCCCTCCCACATTTTCCACAGAAGTGGTGGGATTGAGGGGAGTGCCTGATGGAGAGGCCATTCCCGAAACCTCCAAAGGGTGCTTTTTGTCCTCCCATGACCCCTTTTCCTTCATGGGCTGAGAATTAGTGTGGGGAAAAAGAAAGGTCACTGTCCCCCAGTCCTCCCTGACACTCACTCTGCCTCCTGGCTCTGCATGTTTGGTGTTTTGGCTCTGCATGTTTTGGCTCTGCAACTGTTCAGATGTGTGGCAGCGATAATAGCACCCCCTTTTCCCTTTGCTCCTCCACTCACTTCTGAGTCCAAGACATCTTTCCCCTCAAAGTGGCACACACAAGACAGCCCAGTTGCCTCCCAATCCACATGCCAGCCCTCTTCCTCCTCTCTCCCCTGCTGGCCCCATCCCTTTGTTGGCAAACCACCCATCCAGGCTCGCTCTCACTAAGCCCTCCTTATGTTTTTGTGCAGCAGTGGATGTGCCAGCTGCTTGGCTCTGCCCCTCGACATGGGAGCTTTGCCGATTCTTCATTGAGCTGCAGTCAGAGGAGGCAGGAGGGAAAAAACAGTCCATGCCTCTGTTTCTCCCTTTGCTGTCATTCCCTCCACATTATTTTAGCTCAGCCTCATAGTTCTGCCCCCTAGCAATTTATTTTCTATTTCTTGACAGCTTCGATCACACTCACCTCACTCTGTGTGCCTGCTTCCCTCCCCATGAGCAGCCTCCTGTGTTCCATTCCTCTCACCAGTTGCTCACGGTCTAGATGAGCCCTGGACAGATCAGTTCTGCCCCCCCGGGCTGTATGTTTGATACCCCTGCTCTAGGAATTTCCCCTAATACCTGTTGAAAACACCACAGAGACTAAGAGAGGCAGCCTAGAAGTGACACCACATCCTCCTCGAACTCCACCTTCCCAAGGCACTGCCCTCCCCAAATCTCCAAGGCAGTGTTGGCGCAGTGTTCCCTCTAAGCTGAGTTATTGTGAGCTAGCTCACAGTTTTTTAGCCTCTGGCTCACACATTTTTGTCTTGGCTCAGGAAGGATGGCTCCAGAGCACACTAATCTTTGCAGTAACCAAATTGCTTGGTCACTACTTTAATGCCAGTAGCTCACAAAGCAGAATTTTTGCTCACAAGACATTGGTGTTGGGGAACTTACCTATGAACGTATGGAAATATTCATTTGGAATAAACATGGAAATAGCTGTGACTGCTTGTGTGGACAAAAATATAGTTTGTGGGACATGCCCCTTACTTCTGAGTCAAAACTGGTATATCTCCCCATAGCCCAGAATTCCTTCAGTTCATACCAAGCCATTCCAAAAACACAGCAAAGGTATGGCAGCTGGTTGAGTCAATCCTTAGATTGTGTAGTTTCAACAAAAGAAAGAGCTGAATGGAAACTCAATGCATCCAAAAAAGAGCTGCCTGAGTGAACAGCTTTGCTCTCCGTGCCATTAACGAGGCAGTGCTCAGCTAATTCAGGCTTCCTTTCTGGTAATGTGTGTCTGCAAACTAGCCAAACCAAAAAACCCAAAATGTATTGGGGAGGGGGGTGCTGACCAAAGCAATGTTATGAAATAAAAGATCAGAGGATTGCAAGCACTTTGGAGGCTCAAACATGCCACACACGAGCTCCGGGCCTGTGGTCAGCTGGAAAACCACAGTTTAAAATTCCACAATAGCCCTGCTATTTAATCCTTCTAATGCAAATTCCCCACACCCCGGTCCTGAGCCCAGCACTGCTGTGGTAGTGGAAGCCAAGCCTTTAAGCCCTTTTGAAGTATGCAAGGGTCCCTGTTTCTCAGCGGGAGGGATGGAAAACTATGCCAGCAATGCCAAAAATGCCCCTGTGATTACTGTACCTTTCCTAGCACCAACCAGGAGAGCAACCAATTAATGCCTCCTAATCTGTCTAATAAATAAAACTAGTTCTTTGTGGACACGTTGTCTCTGTAGGCTGCGCAGAGGGTGGCTGTATAGCACATCCTGATCTACAGCAGTGGGATTGAGAATGTATTGTCTTCTCACCCAGTATAATGCTGGCTAAAATTGCCTTGGATACATACCTTTCTGGCAAATCACCGTATAGATTGTTAGACTGGCCAGAGGCAGAAAGAACCCCTCCATGATTATTATTATTATTTAATTTCTGACCGCACTCCCAGTCACTCTTTAGGCTGCACCTTGGTGGATGTCATACTCAAATATATTTGGTAGTACCATGTGAGTTTCAAAAGAAAAAAAAGTATGATATTGCCTAGTCGGACAGTTTCTGTTGGTCTGTAAATAGCAGCCTTTTCATGTTGCCATGATTGTCAGCACAATGTTTTAAATTTCGGAAGCATGGAAACATTGTCGTTGCCTCACACTATACGTGAAAGCAGGCAGTTACAGTTTATCTTGCTTAATTATAATGGATCCAGTGTGTACATTTTAAATCAGGTTTCATTTGCAGCAGTTCTTTGTAAAAGAAGTTTCAGAAAACTGTGGTGCTTGTGAAGATCCATTTTATGTACCCCACAACAGTAACTTCAGCCATGCCTGGGGTGTTTAACTACCCTCATTTAACTGGTTTATTTTAAAATATTCAGTGTCAAACTCTTTGGATTTCTACACCTAAAGTAGTTTTCATGAAAACAATATAGTTTCTTTAACAGACAGAGGGAAGCAAAATATGCTGTGTCATCCTTATTTTTCAATATGCACTTGCGTTTTCATGTGTTACAAGGCATTTTTAACATCATAGCAATAAGTACCAGTTCACTGGTTCATCTCTTGGTCTCCCTCTGGTTCTGGTGTTAAACACTCTACTTGCCTGCAAGGGATGCACCTGCACAGGAAGGCCAACAAAGGAAGGCGTGAAGGCAATAAATGTGTTATATTATTGGCTTATTTCTCAGCTACATCACTTCAAATGCTTTATTCTTTGACACTTTGTTTCATTTATTATTTCTTATGGCTCGTATCCGATCACATGTCCATCTGATGATGGAACTGATGATTTCCACTGATTTTTTCTCCCACTGCACTCACAGAGCTCCATTTGGCCCCATGCTGTTCATAAGGGTCTCCTGAACCCCAGGAGCAATTTCAGGGACTCAGTGGGCTGTAGCAGAAGGAGGAAATCCCACCAGTCAGAGCTAATTGGATACAGTCCCCTCTTTGAACACATGAAGCTGACTTATACTGAATCAGGTGCTTGATCTATCAAGTTCAGTATTGTTACTGTCAATGGCAGCAGCTCTCCAAGGTCTCAGATGGAGATCGGTCACATCACCTACTGCCCGATCCTTTCAATGGGAGATACTGGGGATTGAACCTGGAAACTTCCACATGCAAAACAGGTGTTCTAGTACTGAGCCAGTCTCAGCTCCTATTCCCAGGTGCTTAAGATGGCATACATTGTTTTCTCCCCTGCAATTCATCCTTGCAACAAACCTGTTGTGAGAGAGAATGACTGGCCCAACATCACCTACAGATCTCCATATCAAGCATGGGTTTGCTCTAGTCCAACTCTCTAACCAATACACAACACTAGTTCTTTTGGCCATACAACTTTTCACTAATAATATTCTTTGTAGCTTCTAAAAGACAAAATTTGGAAAATTTGGGTGCATAATGAGTTAGCTTCACACAAAGCAGGACTGTGGTGGAAATATGCACCACCAAGACAAAAATGAGTGGGATCACTTTTCTTTCCAAATATGATAGCGCTGTCCCTGACTCTTACACCAAATCATCTTCCACCCTTTAATCTATACCCTTTTGCCCTATTACAGTTACTGGATGCATTATCCTTACCAGAGCAGTATGTCAATGAAAATAACATGATCACCAGCCATAGTTTGCACTTCATTCTGTGCCTGCCCTCCATTAGTTTTCTCATGCCTCTTCAGATAAAATCTACTAACTCATGAAAGAGCTATTCCCCTGTCCAAGGCTGCATATATTTGATCAAACATCTCACACTGTTCTCTGCCCTGGTCCTTGTCCTACTGCTCCATGTCCTGTCCTACTATTCCTTATTACTGGAAGCTATTCCCTTAAAAATGTATGCCTGTTCTTTTAAAGAATGTGATTGCTTTTATACATGTCCATCTGTCCACAGACTATAGCAATGTAATGGCTTTCCCCTTTGAAAATTATTGAAATTAAATTTGCATCCATCTAGTCAACATTTAAAGTCATAGATTGATTATGCAAATTTCTTTTTGATGTGGAATGAGGGTAATATAGCAAGCTAGAAAGGAGTTTCTTCGTATTTTCTCCTCTTTATTCCCACTTAATAAAAATTCATTTTCTTCAAATGACCTCCATTTTTCTTCTGTAGTCCTTTGCAGCATTCCTCCTTTGATATAGATATAGATGATGAAAAGAAAAAAATGGAGTAGCCAGCTTAAATTAAACACATACACACACAAAAAAAACCATGCAATTACAGTAACACCCCTGAAAATTGGAGGCAACACCATTAGGATTTTAAAAGACATCCCATTTGAAATAAGGAAGAAGAGGAAGAAGTACAAAGGCTTAATCCTCTTTTTTTAACAAACAAACAGCATTTCCTACAGATGGTTAACCCCTGAATGCATCATTTTCAAACCACAGGACAAAAAAGGAAAAATTGACTCTGTTTCCAAAGCGCGCGAGTTCCTGAGATTGCAACTGGGAGAACCAGCTGAGGATGCTAAAGAAGAAGATGACAGCAAATCTAGCAGTGATCTGGACTCTGTGCCTTCCGATGAGGATTCTGCTTCAGAAAAGGGGGCAGCTGCCCCTAAACGAGAATACCAATTGAGGATTAGAAAAGATATAGAAAAGTGAAGGCTGAAGGACTCTGAATGGTGCCTTAAAGCATGTGATATAAATGATGCTCTGGGGGATTGTCTTTAAACAGTAAAAAAGCTTAAAAAGATAAATATTTTAGCTTAATCGACTATGTTCAATGTAATGTAAGCATTTTAGACTAACACTTATATAAGCTGATGTAATTTATCCTATACTTGGGGTTTTCTTTCCTTTCTCCTTAAGATGTAGATGTTCCATCCCTATTTTTTCATTGTAGTTTGTAGTTTATAGAAAATGCAATAAAAATCCCCTCTGGGGGCTTAAAAAAAGAAGAAGAGGAACAAACGACACTAAAGGAACCAGATGTACCAGTAACCCCCAAACTGGTTACCACCACACCTGTCATCACTGCCACGCTGGTGACCACGGTTCCTATAACAATGCTGCCCCTGCCAGTGCCCGTCTCCTTGGGTCTGGGGTTGGGAGCAGAAGGAGAACTCTTCAGTCAGAGCCGGGTGGGACCCAAGGGGTTCGAGTGGTCCACGTTCGATATGACCACCCAAGAGTCATGGATGTTGACTCCTGGCCCAGCAAGGGGAAGCCATTACGAGTACCAACCACCCCACAAGACGGGGGCACGTACTCAACGCAAGGAAGAGAAAAAGGGTTGGGAGGAATGCCTCACCCGAATCGAATGAGCCCAGGACTGGATGCTCCAGGTGGTGGAAGATGCCCTGATGGGAATTCCAGGCACAGTCATGGAAGTTGGTGCAACAGCAGCAGCAGCCACAGGTCCTGCTGCCGCCACCCCCCCAGTACCAGTCCTGGTTCCGGCTCCAGTACCAGTGGCTCCAGCTCTGGGGCGTAGGGTGCCAGAAATTCTACCCAAGGGGTTGCTTGATGCCAAGTTTGATGGCACCCCCGAGAAACTGGCCTTTTTTGTGGTGCAGGTGGAGAAGTTCATAGAAACTTGTGGCCACCTGTTTCCCACTGATGCCAGAAGAGTGGACTACATAGTGGCATAAAGGAGGGGGATGAATATAAGACAGCTTTTAATACCCCGCTAGGGCAGTTTGAGTATTGGGTCATGCCATTCGGCCTCCAGGGGGCACCAGGAGTGTTCATGAACCTGATCAATGAAATGTTACACAAGCTACCTGTTCAGGGGAGCCCTTGTTTATTTGGATGACGTGTTACTGTATTCCCCAGATGAACAGTCACACATTAAGTTGGTGAGGGAAGTACTTCAGACTTTGTACAAACATAAGCTGTTTGCCAAGCTGTCCAAATGTGAGTTCCACAAAAGGGAAATAGACTTTTTGGGTTTCTGCATATCCCCTAGGGGGTTAGAAATGGATCCGGCGAAAGTGTGGGATGTCCTGGGGTGGGAAGCCCCCCCCGCACTAGGAGGCAACTTCCTCAGATTTTCTAATTTTTATAGAAATTTTATCACCAATTTTGCCCAGGTCAGCCATCCCCTCACTGACTTGCTCAAAACTAAGGGGAAGGGACCAGAAAGCATTAAGCCTAGTGCTCGGGTGCCATGGACCTCAGAATGTCAAGCAGCTTTTGACAAACTTAAATCTTTATTCATATCCGAACTGGTGTTGGTCCATCCAGATGAAAACAAAAAATTCATTGTGCACGTGGACACGTCAGATGTGGCGATGGGAGGGGCTATCCTACAAGAGGGGGAGGATGGTAAACTGAACCCCTTGGCCTATGTCTCGCAGAAATTTAATGCCATGGAGCGCAATTGGGCTGTTTGGGATAAGGAGGCTGGAGCCATCTGGCTCACCCTATCCACCTGGAGACATTGGTTAGAAGGGGCAAGGGTGCAATTCGAGGTTTGGACTGATCACAAAAATCTCGAAGTTCTACGCACGCCCCGTAATCTTAACGCCAAGCAACTGCGGTGAGTTGATTTCTTTTCCAAGTTTCAATTCACACTTCACCACTTCCTGGGGAAGGCAAATTTCTTAGCTGACACCTTTTTGTGCCTCTCACAACACGACAGTCAGAGGGAGGGAGTGGTGGACTCGATGTTCACTCCCACCGAAAGTGGAAAAGGATGCTGGAGGGAGGGACTGGGCCACTGAATTTACCTCTGCTTTTTCTGACTGTGATCGTTTGGAAATTGAGTTGGACAGGAGTCTAGAACTTAGGCAGGATGGTTGCTGGTATAAGGTAGTAGTGTCTATGGACTTCATCACGGATTTGCCCCCTAGTGGGGGAAAGACGGTCATTTGGGTGGTTGTAGACATGTTTTCTAAGCAAGCACATTTTTCCTTCTGAAGCAATTTGTCATGCCCACCGAGCAGCCCGACCCCGGGGACCCTGACCCAGGGGATTCTGCACCCTCAACTTCTGAAGTTGAGTTCCCTGCACCCCTTGAATCACCGGACCTAAGTCCTGAGGACGATGAGCACCAGTCAACAGGAGCATTTGCACCTGGAGCTGCGCCGGCAGAACCGAGCACATGCACCACACCTCCTGATTCCCCTCCACTGGTGGCTCATTTGTGAGAGCAAAGGTGAAGGGACATGGCAACCCAGCGAAAGGAGGCGCACATGCGAGGTCAATGTCCTTTAAGCCCAGAGTACTGACCGGAGCCAGGACCCTGTTAGCGGTCGGTAATTGCTCTCTCAGATCCACAACTTGTGCTGGCAACTAGTCTCTTGGATGACTCGCTGCACCCCGGATCCTGCGTTCCTGTCTCCTGGTTTTCGTATTGACTTCCCGGCTCCTGATTCTGGTTTGTGTGACATTGTTTCTCTCTGGCTCCCTGACTACGGACTGTGTACCCTGACTTCTGACGAACGGCTTTCAGCTTCTGAACTCTTTAATACAACCTCTGGTAACCGTAGGTTACATTTGGACTTTGCTCACTTTACTCTGTCTTCTCCGGTACCTTGACCTTGGACTGTGTTTCGGACTCCCATGCCCTGCCTTGCCTGCCAGTGCAATCGTGACACAATTGCCAAGCGGTTGGCTAAGTTGTTTATGCATAATATCATCAAACTCCATTCGATCCCGAAGAAGGTGGCTAAGTTCTGGGGTGAATTGCTGAAGGCCTTTGGAGTTGAATGGGCCCTCAGCAGTGCCTACCATCCAGAAACCTATGGCCAAACTGAATGGGTTAATCAAACCCTCAAACAATTTCTGCATTGTTTTACTAATTTTCAACAGGATTACTGGGTGCAGTTGCTTCCTTATGCAGAGTATTGCTACAATAATGTGGTTCATTTGTCCATGGGGGTCTCCCCATTTTAAGCGGTGCATGGCTACGAAGGCTCCCCCCTTCCCTGGTTGCCTACGGATGCTCCGGGGAGGGGAGCCTTGAGGACTGGTGGCACCGTGTTAAAAATGCCTGGCCGCTCCTAGAGCAGTCATTGGACAAAGCCAAGGCTACTTATAAAGCACAGGCGGACCATAAACATCTCCTGGCTTGGGAGGTGCAGGTTGGGGACACAGTGTATGTCTCCAGTAAGAATATGAGACTCTTACAACCTAGCTGTAAATTGGGTTGGAAATTCATAGGTCCTTTCGCTGTCATGCGGAAAATCAATGATGTCACTGTTGAACTGGACCTTCCTAAGACTTTTAAACATGTCCATCCTGTGTTTCACTTTTCTCTTCTCAGGAAGGATTCGGGGCCAAACGTCTGGTGCCCAGCCCGGGCCCAGCCCCTCCCCTGTGATGGTGGATGGACAAGCGCATTTTGAAATTGCCCAGAACACAGGGAATGGGTTAAACCCTCCCCCGCCAAGGCCCTCCCTGGCCCCAGGCAGGCAGGGGTGGGGAGAGGCGGGGAGGAAGCAACTTACCCTCCCTCTTCTCCTGCCTCCTCCTGGCTGAATGAGGGCTGGAAGCGGGGCGGCTGGAAGCAGGGGGCGGGGCTTCGTCGTGTGCCCCGCCCCCCTGCACCTCACCCGGGGGAACTGCGTTCCCCTGTGTTCCCCCCCGAAATGACCTCTGGGTTAAATCCTCTGATGCGCGGGCTCCTTGCTTGGTCTGCCTCTTTCACTCTTGCTTCCCTGACAAGCCGGAGGGGGTGCCGTGGGGGTGGGTGGGATGTCTGGTAGCCACGCCATGGTGTTTTTCCCCTGACTCTGGAATGTGTAATGCTCTGCAGCTGTTTCTCGCTTCTGCCTCTCCTATCTAGCCATTGGCCTTGAGTGCTAATCGCTTCAGTGTGAAGCCTCTGCTGTCTCCCCCTCACCTCTGAACCGTTAACCAGTTCCCTGTGCTCCACATTAATTGCTTATTGGCTCCTAGGTGTCAGGGGGTGTTGTATGAACCCACTGTAATTACTATAGCCATTTTGTATGCCTCATTCCTGACTCATAGAGTCTAAGATGACTTCATCTTTCTCTGATCAATAAAGCTGAACCTGTTTAAGGGCCTGCTGTTGATGCTGAGTTATTGAAGTACCTGACAATAATTGTGTGCCATCAAGTTGCAACCAACCCATGGTGGCCGCAGGACCATGGAGTTTTCAAGGCAAGAGATGGTTTTGCCATTGCCTTCCTCAGCATAGCAACCCCAGTCACCCTCAGTGGTCTCCCATTCAAATACTAACTAGGACTGACCCTGCTTAGCTCCCAGATTCTGACAAGCTCAGGCCAAACTGGGCTATTCAATCCCAATGCTAAAATATTTTGTGAATGATGAAAAACTGGACTCTAATTTTTACTTTCTTATCTACGCATGACTGTGCATTTCAATTGTCAGTTAGTTTTATTTATTTCATATTTATTTATTTAGCAGATATTTATGCTACCTCTCCAGGAATTTGCCAGAGACAGCTTTACAAAATAAAAATAATAAAAACATAAAAGGGTATTAATCAAAATTGAATATTTTACTTGACGCTTGTTTTTATGTCTTTGTGTCCTTCAAGCTTTGGTTGCACTGTTAGCTGCCTTGAGTCTGAGGAAATAAAGTGGGGTATAAATGTAATAAATAAATAAAAGGCCTCACTGACCAAGTCCTAGGCGTGCATTTGCCGTCTCTCTGGGCCACCTTGTGACTGCCCGAGTCCCGTGGTCTCATTTCTTCACTGTTGTTTCCACTTGATGTGTCTCAAAGCAACCTGCAAAACACTTATTCTTAGATCTGAAGTGCATGACCTTACAGTTTGCAGGATTATGTTTCAACCTGCTTCTATTTTTCAGCCAGTGATGTCACAGATTTCATCCCGAATAAACTGCCCAGTAGCACTGAGCCAAAATGGGTGGAGAGCACCGTGGCAGGCACACTTGCCTTGTTACCTCGACTTTAAAGTTTTAGGTCACCTAACTAGACTATCCATATATTTCTAAGTCCAAATAACCCCTTTCTCCAACTGCCTGTTTGCAAAGTTGTGGATGTGGAATTTCCTTTCCTCAAAGCAGAAGCTCCCATTTCCCGCCAGAACACCCCATAGAAATATGAATGATTCAGCTCTTCACAACAGCTTGTCAAAATTACCTTCACGTGCATCAGGTTTCAGCACCCTATTTGTGTACCTCATTCCTTATTTAATTGGCCAACTGTCTAGTTCTCAATCCCTTCTCTTATTGGATAAAAAACTCTTTTATGCCATCTTGGGGAAGAACCTGTGGGATTCAGAAATACAAGTATTTCCAGTGGGAAAGGAGATGTTGTGCTAATTTCTGCTTATGATGGGATGAAGTTCCTGCTTTTTGCTAACCTGTTTGTAATGAAATAACTCTATTTTGAAATGGCCCAAACAAACTGTAACTTAAGTTTTTTTGCCCTGCCTAACTTGAAAACCTGGCAAAAGGCAGCATAGAAGGTCTCAATTTTGCCATTTTGAATATCTTTTTTGCCATTTTTAGAAGTTGTATTCCATTTACCAATTAACACTATATAACACTATTACTTTCCTTTCAGATAAATAACATGTGCATATGATTTTCCATAATCCACTCTGCCTACCTACATTTTGATGTGCTAATTTTAGCCAGTTTGCTTCCCAAATAACATTGGGGCTGTTTTGCTCCTTAAATGGGAGGATAGTATGAGGTCATAAGAACATAAGAAAAGCCATGTTGGATCAGTACAACAGCCTATCCAGTCCAACACTTTGTGTCACACAAAACCCAGGTGCTATCATGAGGTTCACCAGTGGGGTCAGAACTCCAGAAGCCCTCTCACTGTTGCCCCCCAAGCACCAAGAATACAGATCATCACTGCCCTAGACAGTGTTCCATCTATATCTTGTAGCTAATAGCCACTGATGGACCTCTGTTCCATATGTTTATCCAATCCCTCTTGAAGTTGTCTATGCTTGTAGCTGCCACCACTTCCTGTGGCAGTGAATTCCACGAATTAATTATTCTTTGAATAAAGAAGTACTTCCTTTTATCTGTTCTAAGCCTACTGCTCATTTATTTCAATGAGTGGTGCCCACAAGTTCTTGTATTATGAGAGAGGGAGAAAAGTACTTCTTTCTCTACCTTCTCTGTCCTATGCATAATTCTGGGCACAAACCGCAAAAATTGAACCACGAACAGAGCCATGAACCGAACTGATTCACTCTGACAAACTGGTTTGGTTCATGGTTTGGGGGGCCAGCAAACCTCGATTAAAGGGTCTGCAGTCCCTTTAAATGAGGTTTTCAGAAAGCTGCAAAAACAGCTGAACGGTTGAAGTGTTCCCAGCCTCTCAGCTGTTTCTGGCTTTCTTGTGCAGTCTCTTTAAAATGGGACTCCACAAGAAAGCTGGAAGATGGGGAGCAGCTTGTCTGGCATCAGGGCTGGGAGCCACTTCAACAGGGGAAGCCCACATCTCCTAGCAAGCGAAAAAAGCCATGGCCATCTTCTCTGCCTTGCCGCCAAGCGCCTCAGCTGGCCACCTCTTCTCTGCCAATGGCCTCCACCTGCCTCTTCTCCTCTACTGGCCTCCTGGGTGAGTTCCTGCTGGGAGGTCCAGAAGAACCATGGCCATCTTCTCTGCCTTTCCGCCAAGCGCCTCAGCTGGCCGCCTCTTCTCTGCCATTGGCCTCTCCTCCTCCACCTGCCTCTTCTCCTCCACTGGCCTCCTGGCTGAGTTCCTGCTGGGAGGTCTGGGTGTCAAGGGCATCCTCAGGTGATGGAGGGAGGGTGGGAGATTGCCCAGACTTTCCTGGATCTCCAGGCAATGGATAGGGGCTTCTCTGTTGAAGCAGTGCCCAGTCCCAACCCCAGATAAGCTGCTCCCCATTTTCTGACTTCAAGAAAGCTTGAAACAACTGAGTGGAGGGGAACACTCCCAGCTGCTTAGCTGTTTTTGTGGCTTTCTACTGGAGCAGAAAGTCAGACTTGGAGTCCCTTGAAAACCCTGCTTTCCGCTCTGGCCACAAACCAGCGGTTCATGGAAGTTCGTGATGGTAAGATTCATCGGGAACTTCAGTTCACAAGCCATAAAAGGCAAAATTAATCATGAATTTTGCTTTGTGGTTTGGTTTGGGTCCATCTTTCCTTAAAATCTGCCCTTTCCTTAAAATCTGCCTCCATTCCTGAGGATTGGAAGGTAGCTAATGTCACTCCCATCTTTAAAAAGGGTTCCAGAGGAGATCCGGGAAATTAGAGGCCAGTCAGTCTGACGTCGATACCGGGTAAATTGGTGGAAACCATTATTAAGGAAAGAATTAGTAGGCACATAGATGAACAAAACCTATTGAGGCAGACTCAGCACGGTTTCTGTAAGGGAAGATCTTGTCTCACTAACCTGTTAGTGTTCTTTGAGGGGGTGAACAAACATGTGGACAAGGGGGATCCAATAGATATTATTTACCTTGACTTCCAGAAAGCTTTTGATAAAGTTCCTCATCAAAGGCTCCTAAGTAAGCTCAAAAATCATGGGATAGAAGGACAAGTCCTTTTATGGATCAAAAACTGGCTAATTAATAGAAATTTTCTCAGTGGAGGGTGGTAAGCAGTGGGGTACCGCAGGGATCAGTACTTGGTCCACTGCTTTTTAACTTGTTCATTAATGATTTGGAGATGGGAGTAAGCAGTGAAGTGGCTAAATTTGCGGATGATACAAAGTTGTTCAAGGTGGTGAAAACCAGTGAGGATTGTGAGGCACTCCAAGGGGATCTGTCAAGGATGGGCGAGTGGGCGTCAACATGGCAAATGGGGTTCAATGTGGCCAAGTGCAAGGTGATGCACATTGGAGCCAAAAATCCTAAATATAAATACACATTGATGGGGTCTGAACTGGCAGAGACTGAGCAAGAGAGAGATCTTGGAGTTGTAGTGGATAACTCACTGAAAATGTCGAGACAGTGTGTGACTGCAATAAAGAAGGCCAATGCTATGCTGGGGATTATTAGGAAGGGTATTGAAAACAGATCAGCCAATATAATAATGCCCCTATATAAATCAATGGTGAGACCTCATTTGGAATACTGTGTGCAGTTCTGGGCACCACACCTTAAAAAGGATATTATAGCTTTGGAAAAAGTGCAGAAAAGGGCAACTCGAATGATAAAAGGGTTGGAACACTTTCCCTATGAGGAAAGGTTAAAGCGCTTAGGGCTCTTTAGCTTGGAGAAAAGACGACTGAGGGGTGACATGATCGAGGTTTATAAGATTATGCATGGGAAAGAGCAGGTAAAGAAAGAGGTACTTTTCTCCCTTTCTCACAATACAAGAACTCGTGGGCACTCCATGAAACTGCAGAGCGGTCGGGTTAGAACGGATAAAAGGAAGTACTTCTTCACCCAAAGAGTGATTAACACATGGAATTCACTGCCACAGGAAGTGGTGGGTGCTACAAGCATGGACGGCTTCAAAAGGGAATTAGATAAGCATATGGAGCAGAGGTCCATCAGTGGCTATTAGCCACAAGGTATAGCTAGGGGCTCTGGGGCAAGTGATGCTCTGTCTTCTTGGTGCTTGGGGGGGGGGTCAACAGTGGGAGGGCTTCTAATGTCCTGGCCCCATATCTATCTATCTATCTATCTATCTATCTATCTATCTATCTATCTATCTATCTATCTATCTATCTATCTATCTATCTATCTATCTAGTCCTTAACAGATCCTGAACAGAAGCTTGATGGTGGTAGCTAAAACGAGGAGTTGTTGAGTCAGAGATGGAAAATGGCAAGATATTAGGCGACAAAAGACTTTAGGTGCCATTTTCCACAGGCATATTTTGCAGACAAATTTGATGCCATGAAATGATGTCCCTCTCCCTTCAACAATGTTTTAAAATTTTCTGCAAAACAGTTCTCAGAAAGGCAAGTATTGCGGTGAGGAGGGGTTAATGCTATCATGCACTTGGCTCTGTATCTGAATGAACATCCCATCAAAAATAATACAGTGTGGAGAAACACCATCTGCAATTGAACTGAATACAGTTGTGTTGTTGCACATTTCAAGGCACATCCCAATGTGAGAGAGCAATGTCCCATTTACCTCGACAACAAGATACATGCTCCTTGTTCAGGGGCAGCCCAAGGATTTTTGGAACCCTGTGCAGCCATCACCACCCCAGTCTCTCTCCTCCCCTGTATTCTCTCTTCTTCCCTTCCTCCACAGAAAGAAGACTCTGCATGCTCCCTTGCCCCTCCTTGAGGAGACACAATATGGCAGAGCCTACCCTCCTTGCCCCCTTTCTGGAAATTTTCAAGAGCAGTTGTAATAAAGCTCCATGATATTTATCCTCCTTAGGCATAATGACAGCATGCATACAGGCTCTTCTCATCAAATAGGTCCACCACCCTTCTACCTATCAATGCATTTGATTCATTGGGGAACCATAAAAAGTAAGGCATAACTTCAAGAAGCATTTATCCACTGAAATGATAAACAATAAATTTTGCAAAGGTATGAAGTGGCAAGCCTCCCTAAGGACGTATAAACAGTTGTTAAGGAAGGAGTGAGCCTTCCCACAGCAACTCTTCATACTATGAGATTTATAACTGTGTCTAAAATGGACTAGAGGGGGGATCTATCCTCCACACATGGACACTGTGTGAGTCAGCACTGGCTGTTTGCCTCCATGTTTCTTATAGTGATTCATAGTGTGCAGAGGAACCCTTGTGGAATAACCTCCTTCTGTCACTAGCAAACCCCCCCCCCCGTAAGATCAGGCTCCCTCTCTCTCTTCTTCTGTGATAGTAGCTTGCACATTTTTAAAAGGCTGACATAAGGAAGATGGAAAACAGCTGTGGAAGAAGGGCCATCTAGGCACTGAGACAAGTGGTACTGGATTTGGGCTGGGACTGGGCATCACTAGACCTCTCCTAACACTAAGAACGACTGGGCATGTTTCCCTTGGAAGCCAAGGAATCGTGTCCCTGGATGCCTCCAAGGGTTACTTCTCAAGTTACTTTTTCCAACATGGTTATTAATGCCTTCATTGGAAACAGATTCTCACACATCGTGTCTGGATGGGCCAAGTGAGTGTCTCTCCAAGGCGAGTGTTGAGAAGACACTAGATATCCGTGCGGCTATGCTGCCATGACATTTTTACACACATATCCTACTGTGGGCATCAGAGATGTAAACAGTTTATTGTTTCATATTTTGATTTTAGCTTCCTCAGGCAAATTCTGGAGTGAGCAGGATATTGATGTTTAAATAAATAAATGATTAAACATACACCCAACTGGGTACACAGAAATGAATCACAGAGCAGGGCATTAGGAACTCCCCAGCAGCCCTAGCATTAATACCAGCCATATAGACCAGGACATGAAGAATTGCAGAGCAAAACACAGTGCCGTGAAAATACACAGGCACAGTGAGCCCAAGGTCCCCAGGGAAGGGGCCCTAGGCTGATGTTTTGCACCAACAAACACAGTCACATGGAATGGATGGCTCATACTGATTGGTTGCCTCACACACCAATCAATTTGGTCAGTTATTCCCCCATATACCAGCCTCCTACTGCAACCAGGGGGCTCATTACTGCTGCCTGCTTCTGTACAGCTGAGGTCAGTTGGGAGCCAGGGATGGGCACGAACTGGCTCATGAACTAAAGTTCATGACGAATTATGGCTGGTTCATGCTTTGTGAAGTCCAGTTCATGGCAGGTCACCTGGCACAAACTTTACACAAACTTTCAAACTGTCCGTAGAGGTTCATGCCAGTTTATGAGCAGAGGCATTTCCAGACAGACTGTCTCTGCTCAATCAAAAGGTTTACAGAACTTCAAAGCAACAACTTGGATGGCATATAGAGGAGCATCCGGGGGAGGTCCCCTGTGACTTTGGTGTCTCTATCTTGCACAGAGACACCATATACTCCTGAACCTTGGTCATTTCCTCAGAAAGCACTTTCTGGGGGGGCACCTTCACTGGGGGGACATAACTCAGACCCTGTAAGCCTAATCCTCACCAAACATGGAGGGCAGGTAGGGAAGAGTCAGATGGAGATCCCCTGTGAGTTTAGTGTCTCTAGCATGTTGGGGGGGGGGTATTCTACCACCTCAGACAACTGTTATGCAGCTTGTGATGGTGGAGCAGTCAAGGTGGAACAAAAGGGTTGACAGCTAGATGCACTCTGGTCACTGCCATTGCTGGTCATATTGCAGGTTCGGCAGCTAGTGGCAAAAAAAAAAGTTCAGCAGATGGTGGCATGTGCATGGAGTCCATCTTGTTTTCAACCCCTATGGGATGGCTACTAGGAAAGGGTAAAAAAATATGGACCTACAGTAATGAGTAAGGTTCCACAGTAGCAGCAAAACCAACTAGGTTCCAAAGATGTTACCACATGGTGGGAAATGCCTCTTGGGGAGACATATTGTAGCCATTCTGCCATCCCTTGTAGGGGATTCCACTGCAACTGTGTCTTCCCCTTCTGCTTGGAACGTTCCATGGGGTTCTTGTCTTGCAAGGCAATAAACACCATAAGTGTTTATCCATCGGTAACAATTTTTAGAATGGAGTGGCTGAGTCATAGGCCTGTGGGCATGCTCCTGTACTCACACTGGCTGAGGTGGGGAGGAGGTTACACTAGCATGACAATTTTATTTATTTACTTATTAGATTTCTGACTCACCTTTCCCTGCTACAGCAGGCCTCAGGGTGAGTAACAACATATTATAAAACATCCATAAATAATTATTAAAAGTTATTAAAATTAAAACTAATCATAGTACACAGATGGCTCATACTTGACAATTTTATCAGATAATTATAATCAGCATTGAGGAAAGATCAAGAAAGGGAAACAGGAGGGAGGCTTCCATCAGGAAGCTGTCATTCTCCTCGGTGAAGGGCCTTGACCATAGGCCTGGTGAAACAGCTGTTTTACAGGCCCTGTGGAACTGTGCAAGATCTCACAGGGCCCGGATCTCAGCTGGCAGAGCGTGGTGCATGGATGGTGTGGTGCTATGCTGCCACCACCCTCTTTTTTTGCACTGTACATACAGCTAGTAACTGTTGGGGGGGGGTTGTTGAGGCAATACACAGAGTAGACATGGCGGACATGGGGAAACAGTTGCAGCCAATGCTCCCTCTAAGCTGTGGAGTCTTGTGAGCAAAAATTCTACTTTGTAAGCTACTGCCATTAAAGCTGTGAGCGAGCGATTTGGCTACTGCATGAGTTAGTTTGCTCTGGAGCCATCGTTCCTGAGCTACAACAAAAATGTGTGAGCTGGAGGCTAAAAAACTGTGAGCTAGCTCACACTAACACAGCTTACAGAGAATACTGGAATAGTCACAGCTCGTGGCATGTGCTATCCCTTGCTCACATGCATGGAATGCACTAACTTTGCATCTCCATTTGGAGGAGTTGGAGGCTCCCCTTGTGTACAGAGGTGGAGTACCAATAAGACGGCTGAAGAAAGCAATGTTAGAATATGCTATTGCTCTTTTCCTTTGCTGTTCGTGCATTGTGTTCTCTTGCTATAAAAATAGCCCTTTCCTTGGCATTCCAATAATCAGAATCCCCCTGTGTGTGCTCTAAGTTTGCCCAGTATGAGGTGAGAGAGAGATAGCTCCATGCTATAGCATGAGACATAGATGTCCTCTCTGGGGTTTATATAGTGTTTTGGAGTTGCAATGGGCTGCCAACTTAATCAGCATCCTAAGGTGTGCCAGCATTTGGGTGTGGAGTAGGGGATTTGTATTTGCATACTTCATTTTAAAATATACAAGTGAGCAGCAACGTAACCTTATACAGCACCAAGGTCTGACACAGCCCTGAGGGGACCCTGAGTAAACCCCACTCTGCCCCCAACACACCACTGGTGCTGCCCATTTGAATGCTGGTGCCAGAATTACACTGGCCCAGCTCCAGCCTAGCTCCACTGTAGTTTTGCACTGGCACATTTCCACATACTCTGGTGTACCGTCTACTGGAATATCTTTGAGTTACATGGTCAAGGGGCTTAGTTGCCATCCTAAGCCATTCAGAGACAGATCGTAGGACTGTGCTGTGAAAGAAACACACTTTTCTAATCTTTCATTAACAGTGAATAGTGTTTTAGAATCTGACAGAACAACCTGGATGGTCACTTTTCAGGGCTCAGATTGGATAGCAGGGGTGATGCAGAGATCCCATGGTCCATAGTATACCTGTCATCTACCCATTTGCTCTACAGATTAGAAATGGCAGAGCTAGTCTGGGAAGTGTGGTGTGTGCATGGCAGCAAAAGCGGTGCCATTCTGACAGTTTGCTGTTCCATGGGTTTGCTGCTCCTTCTAGAGATGCAATGTTGTATGTTCCTGTTTCTAAGGACACGGAAGCAAGGAACACGCTGCCTGCTGTCAGTGCTGACGCTCCCCCTTGGTAATGAAAAATGGGTGACCTAATTCAGGACCTGTTAAAGCAGCTCTTCGGCTGAACCTGAAATGTACAATGACCTTGCATAACCCCTAAAGACATCTTTGGCTCACTTAGAAGCAAAAAAGGAAAGCCTAAATCCAGAGGCTGCCTTCAGTGGCCCCTGAGACTTCCCATGCCTAAATCAGGTACTTGGTCACAGCTCTCCAGTGTCATCAGGGAGCCGTAGCAACCTCATCCCCCAATCCTACAGAGGTACCAGGCTGCTTGTTCATATGACAGTCACTGTGACTATATTAAGAACATTTCACAGGCTCCTGCCTTCTGGTTTACTTCTGTGTTTCCAGACTTCAGTATCAGAACACACACCACTCTCTCTGTGTTAGTGATGGAAAACTGTAGATCTCTCTGCCCCAGATCAGGCCCATGGGAGTGACCATATGATCTGAAGGCAGCAAAACATAGTGTTGCTATTTTTAAAGGGTAGCCTAGGCAGACAATGGTACAAATGGGGGCCAGGAAGAGGAGACCTATAGAAATGCTTGAGAGGGGTAGGCTGATAAAAGGATGTTCAGTAGGATTCTGCTAATGGGTTCCTGAAAATAGATGTTATATTGCCAAGTTTGCAGCCCTGCTGTTGAATCAACATTTCTAGCGCAATTGCCAAGACACCTTCACGTTTCAATTCCTGCCATGCAAAGAGAAACCCAATCCCTGAATATCAACCAGAGAGTCCTGCCAGACAAATCACCTAAGCTAAACAATCTCATCCACAGAGATAAATAACATGGCCACTGAATAGCAGCTAAATAGCTCTAGCAAACAGAACTGGCTTGAGGATTAAGCAAATGAATGTTCTTGTCCAAAGGGAAATTACCCATTGCAGGCAGTTATACCCTTGTGAGTTTTATATAGAAAATTGCTGCTGAGTTGGTTTGGTAGATTTTCAAGTGCAAGATAAGAACTTTGCAACACTGTTAAATGTAAAAGGCAGCAGCCAGACTGAAAAAGTGCTAGAAGTGTTTGCCACTGTGTATAACAATACAAGCAGGCATTGGTTCCAGATCCAAAGGATTAGAGGATTACGTTTTAGCTTCACAGCTTTGAAGAAGAAGGAACATTTGAAACAGGTGCATATCCGGAATCCCATCACCAGCTACCGCTATCTTCAGGGAATCCGTGGGATGCTTGTAACGGACATTCTTCTTCAAGTGCAAATCACTGGCATCAGAGAACCAGCAAGATTGTTCATTGGACTTTTTGATGTTTATTGTTAAAGGGGTATTTTTCAGGACATTCATATATGGTGACATTTAAAAGTTAGGTGTAGTTTAAGTGCATGTTGTATTTCCATTTTTCAAGTGTTTCGAGTCACTGGAGTTTGCTGGTTGCCAATATAATTGACATTCTGTTTCACGGTGTGTGCTTTTCTGGTTTCAGTGCCATACTGTGGCATAAAGTGAGTGAAAGCATGATACAACAACACCATGTGGGACCTTAAAAAAAAGAGAAAGCAGTGACCATAGTAGCATACACTGATACAAACAAATTTCAATCCAGGCATTTTATCCCCTGAAGAAATTTGTTGTTGGGAAATTGGCACCAGATTCTGCTGTGGTTTTTGATCCATCCCTCATTTCCAGATCCAAATTCCTAACCCTCAGCCATTTGACTTGCATGTTCTCAATTTCTCACTTAAACTCTGGCATATCCTCAAGACACATATTGGAATGTGACTGTTTATATGTGGCTTTCTATGTGGTTGGGAGCTTAACCAATGTTGATGGATTATGCAACTAATATCTATCAATCACATAATAAAGCAGCTTCCTAAGCAGTGGCACATTGGGGTTGGGAAAAATCTCAGTTTTGGAGTTTTAACTATTTTCAGAAATACGGTCACAACTGGAAAGGGAGCATGACTTGTGCTAAAAAGCTAAGACAGGTATGAACTGGGAATGCTCACTGGCACCAAAGCTATGGAACTCTCTCTCCAGGAAGATTCATCTGTCTCCATCGTTGACTTCTACCAGCAAATAAAAATGTCTTTGTTTCGTTTGGTATTCTCTCACTAACTCTTATTAGCCCTCCACCCCGGTTGTGTGTTTTTATGTGTTTATGTGTTTTGTTTAATTATTTTAAATAGTTGTATTTATTTTAAATGCTATTTTAATATTTGATATGTTTTCATGTTCAATGTTGGGCTGAAAGGTGGCATAGAAATGCTTTAAACAAACAAAGGAACAAACAAACACACAAATGGAATTTGATTACAAGGTGTATTATTGCAAAATTTTGTGATCTGGGTGGCACTGATGGGTGGGATAGTCCTCTGGTCAGAAGGAACATTGTGTTCAGAGGATCTCATCTCATTCTGTGTATGGTAGAGGAAAAAAGCTCATGCAGATGCCACAATTCTGATGTGTGCTTTTGAGGATATGCAGAGATCCATTTCCAGAAGGGCATCATTTTGTTGTTGTTGTTGTTCAGTCGCACAGTCGTCCGACTCTTCGCGACCCCATGGACCAGCTCCCGCCAGGCCCTCTTGTCTTCCGCCGTCCTCTGAAGTTGGCTCAATTTCATGTTCGTTGCATCTTTGACACTGTCTAACCATCTCATCCTTTGCCGTCCCCGTCTTCTTTGACCTTCAATCTTTCCCAGCATCAGGGTCTTCTCCAGTGAGTGCTCCCTTCTCATTTGGTGGCCAAAGTATTTGAGCTTCAGTTTCATTATCTGGCCTTCCAGGGAACAGTCAGGGTTGATTTCTTTGAGGATTGACTGATTTGTTCTTCTTGCAGTCCAAGGGACTCTCAAGAGTCTCCTCCAGCACCATAGTTCAAAAGAATCTATTCTTCGGCGCTCGGCCTTCCTTATAGTCCAGCTCTCGCAGCCATACATGACTACTGGGAATACCATTGCTTTGACCATGCCGACTTTTGTTGGCAGGGTGATGTCTCTACTTTTTATCATGCTATTTAGGTTCGGCATCGCTTTCCTCCCAAGGAGCAGGCGTCTTTTAATTTCATGGCTGCTGTCCTAGTCTGCAGTGATCTAGGATCCCAGGAACGTGAAGTCTGTCACTACTTCCACAGCTTCCCCTTCTATTTGCCAAGGAGTGATGGGGCCGGATGCCATGATCTTAGTTTTTTTGATGTTGAGCTTCAAGCCCACTTTTGCGCTCTCCTATTTTACCCTGAGCAAGAGGCTCTTTAGGTCCTCTTCACTTTCTGCCATTAGAGTGGTATCGTCTGCATATCTGAGGTTGTTGATCTTTTCCCCAGCAATCTTAATTCCCGCTTGTGATTCATCCAGGCCAGCATTTTGCAGGATGTACTTTGCATATATATTAAATAAGCAAGGCGACAATATACATCCTTGTCGTACTCCTTTTCCTATGCTAAACCAATCAGTTGTTCCATATCCGGTTCTAACTGTCGCTTCTTGGCCCTTATACAGGTTTCTCAAGAGACATGTGAGGTGGTCTGGTACTCCCATCTCTTTAAGAACCTGCCATAGTTTGTTGTGATCCACATAGTCAAATGCTTTAGCATAGTCAATGAAGCAGAAGTAGATCATAGTTATTCTAAAATTCAGAAATATGAAAATGTCCCCCTCTCCCCAATTCAACTACAGTCTTTTAAACTCAGGCCACCAGAATCCAGCCTGAATTAAATATTTCACAAAACTTTACAAAGAGTCTTGTTCTTAGGTTTTGACTGTTCCTCAGTGACCACGGTGGCTCAGAGGTTAAGACGCTGAACTGCAGACCGGAAGCAGTGAGCTCCTGTCTCTGGCCCCAGCTCCTGCCAACCTAGCAGTTCAAAAGCAAGAAACTGCAAGTAGATGAATAGGTACCACTTCAGTACCACTTCTGTGCACCTCGGCGTTTAGTCATGCTGGCCACATGACCACGGAGAGGTCTTCAGACAGGGCTGGCTCTTCAGTTTGGAAACAGAGATGAGCACTGCCCCCTAGACTCAGATTCGACTGGCTTTCAAGCTAGGGAAACTTTTACCTTGACAGTGGAAGGTAGATAAACAGTTGAGGGTGAACCGTCTAGTCTCTGTATCTTTTTTTCTTCTGCATCTTTTGGACCCACAAAAGACCTTAACGTGGATTGCATAATATACTGTAAAAAATTCTGGACTGATTCACACATTACAAAATCCATGTGGACTACCAACAGATATGGTCTGGGAGTTCTGAGCTGGGGACCTGTCCTGGTCATATGGTGTTCCAATTTGGATCAGAACCATGGTGTTAGGGAGAGGGAGCTTAAGTAGGCTTGCCATTTGCCCGCTCACAGTGAGTAAACCCACACCTTCAGCCCCAGTCCCCCACCCCTGGGAGACAGAGGAGCAGGGCAAAAATGGCCTCCACATGGACGCTGTCAGGATTTCCCCATGTCTGTGTGGCCATCACCAAAGACATTAGGGGCAATTCCTAGAGTTTCACTCAAAAGTGATGTCACATCCTCTCCAAACTTCACCCTCCCCAGGCACCACCCTCAAAATCTCCCAGCATTTGTTGAGGCAGTGTTGGCAACCATAGGCTTAAGGTTTCTTCCACATACTGTTTGCCCAAACTGAAATGGCTCCCAAAAGCTGCTCTTTGCTCCTCTGAGGAAATTTAAATGTATTGATGGCCACACATACATTTCCCCAGTGGAGCAAACAGCAGTTGTCCAGGGCCATTTCAAGTTGGCAAAACAGTGCAGGGTAAGTTGCCAACTTCCAGATGTGGCCTGAAGATATCCAAGAATTATAGCTGCTCTCCACATCATAGATATCAGTTCCTCTTGAGAAAATGACTGCTTTGGAGGATGGAGTGTATGACATTATACCCTGCTGAGAGGACTGATTCACACATTACAAAATACATGTGGACTACCATGTGGGAGTTCTGAGCTGGGGACCTGTCCTAGTCATATGTTGTTCCAATTTGGATCAGAACCATGGTGTTAGGGAGAGGGAGCTTAAGTAGGCTTGCCATTTGCCCGCTCACAGTGAGTAAGCCCACACCTTCAGCCCCAGTCCCCCACCCCTGGGAGACAGAGGAGCAGGGCAAAAATGGCCTCCACATGGACGCCGTCAGGATTTCCCCATGTCTGTGTGGCCATCACCAAAGACATTAGGGGCAATTCCTAGAGTTTCACTCAAAAGTGATGTCACATCCTCTCCAAACTTCACCCTCCCCAGGCACCACCCTCAAAATCTCCCAGCATTTGTTGAGGCAGTGTTGGCAACCATAGGCTTAAGGTTTCTTCCACATACTGTTTGCCCAAACTGAAATGGCTCCCAAAAGCTGCTCTTTGCTCCTCTGAGGAAATTTAAATGTATTGATGGCCACACATACATTTCCCCAGTGGAGCAAACAGCAGTTGTCCAGGGCCATTTCAAGTTGGCAAAACAGTGCAGGGTAAGTTGCCAACTTCCAGATGTGGCCTGAAGATATCCAAGAATTATAGCTGCTCTCCACATCATAGATATCAGTTCCTCTTGAGAAAATGACTGCTTTGGAGGATGGAGTGTATGACATTATACCCTGCTGAGGTCCCTCTGCTGTTCCCTAGGATCTTTGCCCAAATCTCCAGGAATCCCTCAACCTGGAGTTGGCAACTGTCACACAGGGAGAAGTCAGACGTCTCCTCTCCCTATGCACCACAGCCCCAATCCAAATTGGGTCCCTACATCCATGGAATGCATAGAACTCCTAGAACATGTCTGATTAGGGTTCCCAATCCACAGGTTGCAGCAGGGGTTCCCTGCTTTTAGGGGCTTGGATCTGCTGCCAGCCAGCTGGCCAGTGGGGAAAACCCCACCCCAGAACAGGGACATCGCCGCATGACATCCCTGATGTAATGACGTCACCTGGAAGTGGCATCATCATGTCACTGACTTTGGGGGGGGGATGCTCTAGTTTTTGAGCAAACTCTATGGTTTTGAAGTAAAAAATGTCCAAAGCCAATGGTCACAGTCTCTGAGCAGACCGAAGTAGAAACAAAAAACTGTGCAGAAATTTGCGCTAATACATTTTGTAGTAGAGATGGGACTATTAATCAAAAAGATTTCATATAAAAGAGTGTACAATATTTGTATAACATATCAAATACAAGTGAAGACGGTGATCTCCGGAAAGTTCTGCCATTTCAACACAAGTCTTCTGAACAGTGATGTATACATGTGGTGTCTCTCTATTTCATTTCAACTGATTCATAATCAACAATTTCATGGATGTCTCAGGATTGTCTAATATATTGTAGAAACAGTTTCTAGAAAAGCCTTTCCATGGGCAAACGACATTGAATTGAAGATTTGTGTCGAAATGGCAGAACATTCCAGAGATCACCGTCTTCACTTGTATTTGATATGTTGTACAAATATTGTACACTCTTTTGTACGAAATCTTTTTGATTAATATTTCAAATTTATTAGCACAAATTCCTGCACAGTTTTTTGTTTCTACTTCAGTTTGAAGTCAAAAAGCCACAGAGTTTTACCACAAAACTAGAGTGTCACCCCCAATGTCAGTGTTGTGATGACTTCCAGGTGATGTCTTCATGCCACGTGCACTTCACAAATGCAGCAGAACATCCAGGAGAGGATCTGGGAGCCCCCTGCCGCCGGGCAGGTAGGACCTGGCAACCCTATGTCTGTTAAGGGTCCTCATGGCAGTCACTGAGGACTTTGTAAGATGTGAATCTGCCCTTATGTCCCTCTTATCTTGAAGTAAGCACTGTTGGGCACAATGAGCCTTTGAAGAAAACACACACAAGGACTAGCTGAACAGAACAATGAAAACTAGTCAAACAACATAGCTCATGGTCAAACTAAATGACACATGTATGTATTCTTATATCTTTCTATTCCCATCTAGGGGATTTGGAGGGGTTTTTTAAAAGAAAAAAAATGTAGAGGGCAAGCAGGACTAAACCCTGAAGAGTACTTACTCTGGTGTTTGTAGCATTTTTTTTCTTCCATCTTAGCATAGAAAGGTAAAATGGGAGAAGGGCAGAGTTTAGCTCCTCTTGTCCAAGTACTCCATTTTTTGTTTTTTAAAAACAGGCCCTTTAATTATTGGTTTACAGATGAATGCATAGAAAGAGATAGCAATACCACTACATCCAGTTTGGCCTGGTTGAGGAAATGCTTTACATGCTTCAAGTTCAAGCTACAGCACTCCGGTTTTATAAAGTACTGAGACTGTGGCATAACATAGGGATTTCAGGCAGCTCATACTTTACTTAGGAAGAAAGAAAACTGGAGATACAGTAGCCGGCCAGAGGCTGCTTTAAATACAAATACAAACCACACCCAAACACACCCACCCACCCGTGATAGGATTATTTACAGTGTTACTGCAACCATAGGTTCCCTTGAGGATCCGACAGAGCCGATAATAGGCTGGTTCTAGGATCCTCTCCTTCTATTGTCTCAGGATGCGAAGCTAGGTTAGTTCGCATGGCCACGTGTAAGGGCGACCACGTGTGCGGTCGCTATTAGAACACAACAGGTTTAAAAGGAGTTAATATCACAGAGCTGAAAACCACCTTCTGCTTGAGACCTAGGAGCTGGTGCTAGCCAGAGAAGACTAGACAGAGATAGATGTGTTAGTGGCCTGACTGAATAAAAAGGCAGCTTTGCATTTTTTAACAGCAAAAGTGCTCATTGGAGACAGACCCAAAGCATTTGTACTCTGCCCAGAAGCCACCAGCAAATCCCAATGTTGTACTTAAAGGGAGGGTGGGGCAACTCTTCCAAAAAGTAGGTGGGAAGGTGAAAGAGTACTGCCCTTAAGTAGTCAGCCCCAACTCAGCTCCAAGGACCCTCCTGATTGTCTGTGGAAGGAGAATATTACTTGGAGGAAAGGGGACATGTTTGCTTAGGGGGAACGCCTTCCCTGGTGGATGAACAGATAACCTCTTGTGCCAAGAATATGCCTCTCAGGGGAGGGAGGGGCGCTCCTGAGCAAACTACAGAGCCATGGGATAAGAGGATGTTCTCTTATGAATTGGAAATTGGCTAAAAAAAACAGGAAGCAGAAAGTAGGAATAAATGGTCGGTTCTTGCAATGGAAGGATATGAACAGTGGGGTCCCCCCAAGGATCTTTATTGGGACTGGTGCTTTTCAGTTTGTTCATAAATGACCTGGAATTACGGGTGAGTAGTGTATTGGCCAAGTTTGCAGATGACACCAAATGATTTAGGGTGGTTAAGACAAAAACAGAATATGAAGAGCTCCAAAAGGATCTCTTCAAACTGTGGGAATGGGCATTAAAATGGCAAATGAGATTCAGTGTGAGCAAGTGAGGAATACGGGGGTAAATAATCACAACTTCACGTATACAGTGATGAGATCTGAGTTGGCAGCAACAAACCAAGAAAGGGACCTTGGGGCAGTAGTGGATAGCTCAAAGAAAATGTCAACGAAGTGTGCAGCTGCTGAGAAAAAGCCAAATCCCATGCCAGCCATAATTAGAACAGAAAAAGTTAATAAAACTGTCACTATCAGGGGTCATTTGGGGGGGGACGCCATCCCCCCGGGTGAGGTGCAGGAGGGCGGGGCCTGGAGCTCCCTGCTGGTGCCCGCTGGATGTCGCCGCCGGCTGTGGGGAGGACACACTTCCGGTGATGTCAGGGGGTGTGGCATATGCTAATGAGTTATGCTAATGAGTCCCCCTAGCTCTTTTTCTACGAAATGACCCCTGGTCACTATCATACCGCCCTTATACAAATGTGTGATGAGGCCACACCTGAAATATTGTGTACAGTTCTGGTCACCACACCTGAAAAAGGATATTGTAGAGCTTGAAAAGATGCAGAATACAGCAAACAAAATGATCAGGGGACTAGAGCAGTTGCGCTATGAGGACTGGTTAAAACACTTAGGGGTGTCAGAGCAGAACATGACACAGGTTTATAAAATTATGCATGGTGTAGAGAGAATGTACAGGCAGAAACTTTTATCACTCTCCCATACTAGAACTTGGGGTCATTCACTGCAGTTGAAGGGTGGGATTCAGGACAGACAAAGGGGAGTATTTCTTCACATAGCATATAGTTAATTTGTGGAACTCACTGCCACTGGATGTGGTCATGGCTGCCAACTTGGAAGGCTTTAAAAAGGGAGTGAGCGAATTCATGGAGGACTGGCCTATCAATGGGTAGTAATCATTATGAATATCTCCTCCCTCCAGTACGAGTTCCTTAAATCAGTAGCTGGGGAGTACAGGCAGGATGATATTGTTGCAGTCTTCCTGTTCGTGAGCTTCCTAAAGGTAGCTGGTTGGCCACTGTGTGAACAGAACGCTGGACTAGATGGGCCTTTGTTCTGATTCAGCACGGCTCTTCTTATTAGCAGCATCATGCTATCCTGCCCCGCTCCCCAGTAGCCTGGTGCCTTCCCTTTTCTGGTGCCTTCCCTTTTCAGCCTCTACTGAATGTAGAAACCAATGGACTGATGGAATTAAAAGGTTGTTCTGTCTCCAATGGAAGCTGATGTAGAGTTGTTTTTTTTAAGTGCTATAAATCAGAAAGGCTGTGGTTTGAATCCCACCTCTGTCATGATGTCACCAGGCAACCCACTCTCTCAGCCTCCCACCTGCAATATGGCTATAGTACTATTGACTTACCTAACAGGGTTGCTGTCTGCAACTATTATAAATGAATGTATGTGAAGTGCTGTGAACACATCAAGAACTACACAATTGCCTAGTATTATTCATTCATTTATTTATAATTTGGATTTATGAATCGCCCAATCCCTGAGTACTCAGGGCTCTGAGCAATAGAAATACATATCATAATAAAACACTTGTTAAAACCATTTTCCAAATGGCATTAATACATCAGATTTCAGACTTGCGGGACAGGTAGGGAGAAAGCACGAAAAAGGTGGTGGTGGGGAATGCTAGCCAAGACGGTGTCTGTCCCTGTCTGTCCTCAACCAGAAGCCTGGTGAAACATCTCTGCCTTGCAGGCCCTGTGGAACTGCATCAGGTCCCACAGGGCATGGCTGTTATCTGGCAGAGAGTTCCACCAGATGGGAGCCAGGACTGGAAAAGTGTCTTTTTAAACAGGCATACTCATTGGTTGTCCCAAATGCTGCCTCAGTGAAAGCATATAGATTACAAAATCTTCAGGATTCATGGCTGCAAGCTGCAAAGAGCAGATTTAATTAAAACTTCCCTTAACATTTTGAAAGCCCATCTTTCCTGTATACATTAAACTGCAGTCAAACATCATCTACTGGGTTTCAAACATGCTCATTAGAAACAACTCGGGAATTATGAAGGTCTCAGTCCACAGAGAGGGTGTGTCAGGTCTTTGGATCCATGTGCGTAAACAAGGGCACAACAAATTTTGTGAGTATAAACTCTCTAAACCTGTAAGACTAAACTCCTGTGACATATTTATGTTTCTGCGTACACAAATCACATTGACTCTCACACTCTCCTATCTTACTGAGTCAGTGGACTTCAAACAGAGTGCAGAAGGCAGCTGGATCCACTAAACAATGACTTTGGCGCTGTGAACATGTGCCAGGTAATAAGGGGGAGAATCACAATTAAAATGTCAAGCTGTATCATATTTCCATAACAAAGTCAGAGAGGATTTCCCTCTCTGCTTTTCTTTCCCTTTCTGTTTACCCTGTTTAGAGAGCTGAGGCTAGTTTTTCCATGCTGTGGTTTCCCAGCCATGCAGGAGATGTACACAGTATATCATTCATACAACATTTGCTTCCTACATGCAATAATTTGTTGATCATACAAATTTAAAATGTGTAATAGAAGCACTGAAGATTTCATTTTTAAACAAGTACTAAGAGTCTGCTTAGAGATTTTTTGTTGCTATTTGTTGCCCCTTCTTTCATCCCCATCCTCATCCCCATCCCCATCCCCCTCTTCTTCTCTGGCAAATCATCAGCAACCCACAGTAAACTTTCTTGTTTCTGTCTGTCTCTAATGAAAAGTCTGCTGGCCATGCCACTACAGTAAATTAACCATGGAGTAAATAAGTGTCAGTGCATTTGATTTAGCACAAGCTGCTCATGGACCTCAGGATTCAATGGTCAAGGTTGTCATTGTTCCTAAGCAGTAGCAGTGTTCCCACTAAGATGAGTTAGTCTGAGCTAACTCACAGTTTTTTTGCCTTCAGCTCACAGATTTTAGTCTTAGCTCAGGAAGGATGGCTCTAAAGCAAACTAATTTATGCAGTAGCCAAATCACTCGCTCACAGCTTTAATGCCAGTAGCTCACAAAGTAGAATTTTTCCTCACAACTCTACAGTTTAGAGGGAGCATTGTCAGATTTAAAATATAATCCCCACCTATGACATCAGAGCAGCTGAGCCAATGACAACCAGAAAACCAAAGTGGTTATGTGACATCTCAAGCATGCTATTATCTCAACTTTTACAGATGCCCAAGAGAGATATTAAACCTAAAAACAAACAGCTTAATCAAAAGTAAATTAAGGCCCCGTTCACACGGAGCATTTGCCGCGCTAAAGATACAGATAATAGGCAGATTTTCCGGGCGCGATCACATCGCAACATCTGGGAAGTGTAGTGCACCCATGGCTAACCTGTGGCTTCGTGCCGAAGATACGGAGTAAAAAACTAGTAATTACGATGTACTAGTTTCCGGAAAACGCGGGGCAAGGGCGGGCGTCTGATCATGTCCCGTCCTAGTCCCGTCGCAAACCAGTTAGTTTTTTTTAAAGTCTTCATAGGATGCGCACAAACGATCATGTGCATGCTCACCTTTTGGTGAGAAAAGAAATATTCCCGTTTGCCATGGAAGCGGCGCCTGGCGATTGCTGGTGTGATCGCGCCGCTTCTTTGCTGCGCTGCAGGATAGCCGTGTGATCGGCACCTCACACCCTAACCACAGGACCTCGACAGGACATGTGATTGGGCGGCTGTGCGTTATTTTGCTCCGGGGCAAACAGCCACGCTTCCCCCTGCATTTTCCGGCCCGTGTGACCGGAACCTAAGTTTGCTTACAATTATGCCCTCGGGGTACGTGTATACTATATTTATTTAGAAAATTTATCTCCTGCCTTTTGTACTTTGACAAGTAATCAAGGAGGCTTACAAAGGAAAAATAATTATAAAACACAACATCCATAAAACAGTATTAGGAAATCAACTACAGATCAAAAGCTGCCTGCCAGGGAAGAGCTCTTCCATTAAAGGCTGAGGCTCCTCCACCTGCTCAGCACCACTATGTGGCTACTGATGTCTGAAGAGGCAGCTGTTGCCAGCACACCTAGAGTACTCCAAGTTTTAGAAACACATGGCAGGGAGTACTTGCTAACATTTAGCAGTTGCACTAGTCATTGCCCAACTCATAACCCAGGTGCTCTTTTTCATGCATCTGTTTCTAGCTTCACTGTCCCATAATGTTACAATTGCAGAGAAGATAAGATCTGTCTGTATTTTGAGGTTGCAGGGATTGGCTCTAGCCTTTATACCATCTGTAGTTCCTTGTTTATTGGTGTTTGTATTATTGTACTCATTCTGAGTTTATCCAAAAGCACTGGATATTCTTGGTCTGCAGGCTGACTTGGGCTTTGTCTGAAGAGGAAAGTCAGAGTAAATGTATCTTAATAAAATAAAAAGCAGCTAACAGCAATATAGAGAAGAAACCTCAAACCTCAGCTTGTGACTGAATCTTTCAGAAAAACTGTATTTCTAAAAAGATGAAATAACTGGATTTCTGCACCACATATATAAGAAAATCATTATCCCTTAGTTTCAAACTGTCTAGTGAATTTCACAGCAATGTAGACACCAGAGCTCATAGTAGAAAGGAGGAGGAAGAATTGTATGTTCCTTTTGAAGAAGTATCCTGTATCTAGAAATCTCTGACAACATGTGAATCAGTTCGGGAAGAGGACTACTGAGCCTTTCATCAATAGGTGACACTTATGGATGCCATGAGCACAAATACAAAGATAGAAGGAGAGGCTTTATGCTCAGAAGGTAGTCTTGTAAGATTCTGCTGTGCTTGGCATGGGGAAGAGGTTTATGATGAGTCAGATGTTTTCAGACACTGGCATCCAAACTGAAGGAACTTTTCTACATCTAAAATAGAACCAGTAAGAATGCTAGATGCCACAGACAACAGCTGTGGCCAGAGAGCCAAAAATCCCTAAAAATTAATAAATAGACTAGAAGGCTATATATGGGCCTGCACTTTGAATTTAAGCTGTTGGCCTCTATCTTTTCTGCAAGCTTTTGCAGTGAGCTAGTCAGGGGAATAAAAAAAAGCATTTCAGTGGTAGAGTCATTAAAAGGACTGCCAACTTCTTAAGAGCAAATGTCTTGGGGCCAAACCGATTGAAGCTTGGTTCATTTATACATGAATTACAATATTAATTTAGAACATTTATGCCTTTCAACACAATTGTTCTCAAGTTGGGGGTACAACATTTAAAACAACAAAATATAATCCAACAATATCAAAGTCATTACAGAAAATACTCAAGAGAAGACTCTACTGCAACCAACTGAAATCAATAAAAACAAGGGAAATTTATCTGGAAAAGATCTAGTGATGGCAATGGCTGCACTCCATTTCATATTTAAATCTGTTTCAAAATGGGAGTCTCTTCTGCACCACCACATTCCAGCCTGACAGCCATTTGCTCCCTAATAAAGCATTAAAACTTTACCTCTGCAAAGTAGTAACCAGGCTTGGGAAGAGCTTCTTAGATTAAAGAAAGGTTCATTGTGGGACCCTCATTAGCTGCAGTACAAATCCCATCCTCCAAGCCATTATTTCCTACTAAGGGTTTGTAGTTTTTCTTACACCCTCGTACAGTTCAAAAGATAGGAAAGACTATGAACCCCGTAATCCCTGGCAGGAAATTATGTCCCTGAAGGTGGGACTTGCATTGTCACTTAAGAAGCAGCTCCACAATGGGCCTCTCTTGTGGTTAACAAACCTCCTCAACAGGTTATCCCCTCCCTTTTACTTAAGTATGTCATTGTTGCTTTTGAGGGAGGAGACAAGTAAGGAGAGGGCACAAATTTCCCCCTTTTCTCCCCAAGTGTTCCTCTCAAGCTCTTGAATGAAGCCATTGCCTTGGCATTTATTTATTTATTTATTTATTTATTATTCACATTTCTATCCCACCCTCCCCGGAGGCTCAGGGCGGCTTACAAGGCATATTTGCCAGATAAAACAATAACAATACAAAATATTAAGTTACATCCTCATTAAAACAATTTTGGTGCTCCTCTCAGCTACTTTCCAAATTCCAAGTTACAGTTTCTAAAATAAAGATGGCCGCCCCCTAAACGTCCTGTTCTCACCCATAATGCAGCAATTTTGGGCATAGATGTACGTGCCCCCATCCCGATGTCTATATATGGGGCGTAGATGGTAAACTAGTGGTGGCGGCTCCTATTCAAAAGCCTGGCGGAAGAGCACTGTCTTGCAGGCCCTACGGAACTGTGCTAGGTCCCGCAGGGCCCTGATCTCCTTTGGGAGCTCATTCCACCAGATAGGAGACGCCACCGAAAATGCCCTATTCCTGGTCATGGTCAATCTAATAGAATGGGGACCTGGAACATCCAGCAGATGTTGGTGCCCCAACCGTAGTGCCCTTGGGGGAACATGTGGGGCAAGGCGGTCCCTTAGGTAGGCTGGTCCCTGACCATATAGGGCTTTAAAGGTAATGACCAGCACTTTGAAGTGAACCCGGT
>NW_015160317.1:121327-133471 GCF_001447785.1 Gekko japonicus
GCGCTAGGCGGTCGGTACACCACCCAAATTGCCAAACTCTCCTCAGCCTCCAGCATCGCTCCGACACACTCAATGCCTGCGATCTCCATGGCTGGGAGCGCCCTGAAGGAGAAAGCCTCCCGAATGAAGATAGCCACTCCTCCCCCCCGCCCCTTCGTCCGTGATTGGTGAAGGACCGAGAAACCAGGTGGAGCAAGCTGGGCCAGGGCTACGGTTTTCCCCTCCCTGACCCATGTCTCGGTCACGCATGCCAGGTCAGCTTGTTGGTCCATCACGAAGTCCCGAAGGACAGCAGCTTTGTTATTAATCGACCTGGCATTGCACAACACCAATGACGGAGAGGGGTACTCCATCGCAGCCCCACTACCAGTCACCCTTGGGATGGGTCTCAGGCTGGAAGGGTGCCGAGCCATTCCGCTTCTCCGCATCCTTCCCTTGAAACACTGCCTAGACCCACCGCTATACTTACCCCGCCCCAAGAGCACCGGAATGACATGACCAGGTCTTTCCATCACTGGGCGATCTCCGCAACACTTCAGATCGCCCATAGCTTGCAAGTTGGGCAAGTGAGACAGGCTAAAATACAATTCCTCTGATCAGCAATAACCAAACACTAGGTACTCTTATGCTATACAGTGCTTACACAAATAAAATTTCAAACAAATTTCCTTGACCAGGTTCGCAGCAAGCCACATTCCTTGGCCAAGGATCGATAGTAAACTTCCCTATCTAATCCCTGACAGCTACTAAGCTCGCTCTTTTGCAGCACTTAACCTTCCATATAACATAACAGACAAGCCACAAACATTCCCCAACTAAAACCCCACTCACACCCTTATTGCTGATCCCAATTATAAACTTCACTTCACATCTATAGTTGTTCCAAACACCCCCAGCGAACAACCCCAATCCTCGTCACTGGGGGGGGGGAGGCTCCGCTTGTTTGCTCCAAGTTCTCTCCAGGCCACGTCCTCGCCCAGCAAAGGCCAGCAACTCCAACTCACCCAACCAACAGGCTAGGCTCGCAAAAGATAGGGGCCACAATTGTTCCTTTCTGCTGTTCTCATCCGGGGGCCACCACTTCCGTAACTGCCAGCTATCGGCCGAACACGGTCCTCTGGGCAACCCCTCACCGGGCTCCCCGTTCCACTCTCGGTGTCTACGATGTCTCAGTGGCAACGGCTGTAACAGCAGTGTGGTCCACTGGGCAGCCCCCCGGAGGGCTCCCCGTTCGAACCCTAGACATGAATTCTTGCAAAGGAACACACTTTTTATGTCAATGAGAGAGGAGATTTTACACATTACGAGGCTCTATAGCCCATGTGGAAGACCCAAGTTCTTGGACTGAACACACCAAAGCAGGCTCTACAGTATGGAGGCTAATACAGAGAATACTCACTTTTCAAATGAAACCAATCAGATGGATAATGGAACCATCAAAAGGTTTTCTGTGTTGGTAATTAAACAGCAAGTTGGTGCATATGGGACATGAGAAATTCCACAAGTAAGCTAGGATGTCTAGGCTTTTCCCCATGTAATTACTTTAGAATCTGGGTGGCTAGGATAAAGCAATATAGGGACAACATGATGCAAGGCAGGCAAAATCATTAATATGTGGCCCATGTGAAACTAGTTGTTATTTAATTATTATTGTTTCTATTTGTATCCCACCTTGCCAGACACGCTGGCTCAAGGCGGCTAACAGGATTAAAATACCATAGAACAATACAGAGTTAAAAGAGTTAAAAATACAATACAAAATTAAACAGTATCAGTTAACAGATAAAACGGACAAGCTAATGATGGCAGTGTTCCAAATCAACCCAATGATAAAGACAGCATCCAACAGGGTCAGATGATGGTGGTATTCCAAATCAGCCCAATTGTAGAAATAACATCGAACAGAGTCCCGGGCCAGAAGATGTTCTAGGGCACATTAATCAGTGGCGGCTCCTAATCGAAAGCCTGGTGGAAGAGCTCCATTTTACAGGCCCTGTGGAACTGTAAAAGGTCCTGCAGGGCCCTGATGTCCTCCGGGAGCTCATTCCACCAGTGTGGGGCCACCACTGAGAAAGCCCTGGCTCTGGTAATAGTCAGCCTGGCTTCTTTTGGACCAGGGAGAGTCAGGTGATATTGTGAACCTGACCTCAGTGCTCTCTGGGGCACGTATGGGGAAAGGCAGTCCCTCAAGTAGGCAGGCCCCTGACCATATAGGGCTTTAAAGGTTAGAGCCAGCACCTTGAACTGAACTCAGTATGCTATAGCCAGTGCAGCGTCCTCAGCACAGGCTGGATATGGTCCCGTCTAGAGAGACCCATCAACAGCCTGGCTGTGGCATTCTGCACTAGCTGCTGCTTCCGGATCTGAGACAAGGGCAGCCCCATGTAGAGAGCATTGCAGTAGTCTAACCTCGAGGTGACCATTGTGTGGATCACGGTTGCTAGGTCATTGCATTCGAGGAAGGGAACCAACTGCCTAATCAGCTGTAGATGGTAGAAGGCTGCCTTGGGTTATAAGTAGGGCGTGATCACATGCAGAATTAGCCGCGCCATAGGGGTAAATGCAAGGCGGATTTTAAAGGAAGCATCCCGCACCCGTTGGCAACCCGTTTCACTCCACCACAGAAGCAGAGTAAAAAGACACTAGGTGTCACGATTGCCCTGGCGGGGCGGGCTAGGCAAGGCATGGAGTATCCAAAAACACAGGCTGAGGTCAGAGCACCAGATAGGCAGAGAAACAAAAGCGTAATCCAAAATATCAGGTCACTTGCACAGTCTAAGGTTTACCGAAGATTGGCAGTCAGAGTTGTAAAGCCGAAACCCATTGTTCAGAGTTGGGTTACACATTCCAAGGTTAGGGAGCCAGAAGAACGATGTCACGCAGTCCAGAGTCAAAAAGCCGAAGGAGTCAAGCAGAAAGTCAGGAAACAAGATGCAAGGTCCGAGGTGCAGCGATTCAATCATGTGATCAGTTGCCAGCACGAATTGGATAGTGAAGAGAGCTGCCTTAAAAGCCCATTCCCCTTGTCACTAATTACTGGCTGATTACAGAGTCCTGGCTCCAGTCAATACTCGGGACTCAGGGGATGGCTCCCACGCATGCATGCTTCCCTACGCCGGGTTGTCAAGTCCTGTCTCCTTTGGTCTCATAAACGAGCTACAGGTGGGGGGGAATCAAGGGGTGTGGAGCTTGTGTTCGTCTCTGCAGGAGCAGCTCCAAGTGTGAACCCTTCTGGTAGCCAGTGTTCATCCTCTACAAGACTTAGGTTTTGTACTTCCAGGGGTGCAGGGAGCTCGTTCCTAGATGTTGAAGGTGCAGAGTCCCTGGGATCAGGGTCCACTGGGTCAGGCGGCACGGTGGGCATGACACTAGGGAAAGTCCAGTAGCAAACGGGTTGCTACGGGCCAGGAACGGACTTTCCGAGAAAACACGTGAAAAACCCCCCAAACGATATCCCCACAGTTCCATCTGATCACACAGTGGCGGGCTGCCCCTGCAGCTCCTAGGGACTCTATGATTATGCAAATGCGGGTCAAATTCCTGTGGAGCAAATAGCCTCGCTTCCTCCCCCCCGCATTATCTTGCGCGTGTGAATGCAACTGTAATCTAGATTTTACAACCTAACAAATGAGCCTAAGAGTTGCTCAGCTGGATCAAACCAAGGGCTTACATTATCCAGCATTGTGTTCCAATGATGCTCAGCCAGATGGCTCGGAGCACTTGTGACATGGGTCTGAAAGTGAGTGGCCTTCACAAAGTCTTCATCTCCATCGTCTGATATTCAGATGTGAGCTCCCTCTGCGCTCTGAAATTCCATTTGGTTCTCATGGCTAAGAGGCTTACCCATCCCAAATCTGTCTGATACCTCTTTAAGATAGTAGCTATCACTACATTCTGCAGCAGTGGATTCCATAAGCTAATTTTGCATTAAGGGAAGAAGAACTTACTTTTGTCAGTTCTGAACTTCCTGCCTAAACATTTTGAGGACTGAAACCTATGTTGGAAAAGGCAATGTCTGGTGTACAAAGAAGAAGAGAAGAAGACCTTGCAGGGGGCCGCAGGAAGCCAATGGACAGTGAGGTCAGCACCTTCTCTCCTGTTAAGTGTCATTCCTTGTCTGTCTCCAGATTGCTACTCTCAGGGCAATTCCCCCTATCTCGGAAGTTCCACACTCAGCTTTACCCTCTCTCTCAGCTAGAGATGTCGTTAGGGACCTATCTTCATCTCTCCCCTTTCCTATCAAGTATGTTAATTCCTAAATAAACCTTTATCTACTCTTTTTCGGGGGTATTTTTGCATTTGTGTGTGTGTGTGTGTGTGTGCGTGCTTGGAAGTCATGGTGACCTCTGGCAACTCCTACTGGGGTTCAAAGAAGTGGCTTGATAGCCTAAAATGGCCTCCCGGCCCTGGTATTCTTTGCAGGTCTCCCATCCCATCAGGACTGGCCCGGCTTAGCTTCTGAGATCTGACGGGAGTGGGCTTGCCTGGGCTATCCAGGTCAGGGCAATCTCTATCTACTCTTTAATCAGGTTGTGCAACGTTGCTGTGTTAATTACTCTGCCAACAACCTAAACCCTATGGACTACTGTTATCCTCCCCATGAACAGCTTCATTTACTCAGTTGTGCAGGGAAGATAATAATGTAAAGAAGGGTTATGAAGGTTAACAAGTTGATTTTAATGAGTTGATTTTTCTAACAGGAAACCATTAGCTCTACATTGCCTTTTAATTACTTTTACAGCATTTGGCATGAACAGAGAGCTGGGACACAAATACTTTCCTTGAAAAGCAGCAGATGGTCCATGTCCTCTGGTAGAAGCTCTTAAGCTCTTCACCAGTACTTTTTGTCCCTGATAAATTTCTCTTACTCTAATAATATGGCCAAGGCTGCACAACATTTCCTCTGACTGGCATATCATGAGTTTAGTGAAATTACATCCAGCAGCTGGGTGTGAATTTGGGCTCTGGGATTCTCTTGGCAAAGGGATTAGTCAGGATGAACAAAGCAAGTGAGCAAATGAAACTAAAGGGGGGAAATGCAATGGAAGTTGTGACAAGCCCAGGGTTTATATATTATATATATAATCTCAGTTTACAGACATAAAACATAGACTACCCAGGGTTTTGTTTATACCAGTAGCTATATTTAAGTAATCTGGCCAGTTATTAGTGTAAGCTCTGTTAGTCAAGGAATCATTCTAAATTTTCATGCAATGGAATAAATTCTTCCAGGATTTCCCTCATCTGTCATAAATCATAACTGCAAACAAGCCTTTAGGCAGGGCTTTTTTTTCTGGGGGAACATGCTGGAATGGAGTTCCCAAACCTCTTCAACAAATTTCTTACAAAATATTTAAAAGGTCATGAGTTTTCAGCATACAGACTGAAAACTTCATTTCCCTCTTGAGAGTTCTGGCACCTCTTTTTCCAAAAAGAAAAGAAAAACCCTGCCTTTAGGTAACATCAGTAATTCAAAATCAGTTCTCACAATCTGTATGTTATTGCACAACTGCATTAGATGGACAGTTGGAGGGGATATCCCATAAGGAACAAGGAATTTATTGCAAGGAGCAAAGTAGGCAAGGCAAGGAAAAAGGTGTGTGATTTTGTTTCTGCTTACAAGGGATTCTTAAGACATCTAAGTCTGGCCTGTCAGTCTGGACATATTAGTGAATGTTCCAACTGCATTTTAGCCTTTGCATGTGACTCTCACAAGACCCTTTTCAATTACAAATGTGCCATAATAATAGTGTGTTACTTTAAAATGGTTTCCAAGGGATTAATTATTGGCTTTTGGTTATTAAACTAGAGCTGTCAATACCAGTGCACATTTAAGGAGTTACAATCTAATTGGATGGTCTCTGGTGTCTATTCAACTCTGTAGGTTGCTTGTTATTTATTTATTTAGCCATTTGAGGTATCTATTTATAGCATCTATCTCCTTCATACCTGAAGAAGTATGCAGTGTTAAAAATCACAAAACAGTAATTTTTGAAACCATATTGATTCAATATAAATACCAGATTTCACAATGTATCTGAGCCTTGTGATAGATTTGCACCTTTATGTTTTGCAGAGGTGTGTACTTATGGTGCTAAGATGGTGAACATAGTTTGCGGTGGCAGGACCGCTCAGCAATTTCATAGAGTGCCCATGAGTTCTTGTATTGTGAGAAAGGGAGAAAAGTACCTCTACCATGGATAATCTTATAAACCTCTATCATGTCAGCCCTCAGCCGTCGTTTTTCCAAGCTAAAGAGCCCCAAGCGTTTTAACCTTTCTTCATAGGGAATGTGTTCCAACCCTTTTATCATTCTAGTTGCCCTTTTCTGCACTTTTTCCAAAGCTATAATATTCTTTTAAAGGTGTGGTGACCAGAACTGTATACAGTATTCCAAATTAGGTTACCCCCTCAAATAACACTAACAGGTTAGTGAGACAAGATCTTCCCTTACAGAACCCATGCTGAGTCTGCCTCAATAGTTTTTGTTCATCAATGTGCCTACTAATTCTTTCCTTAATAACAGTTTCCACCAACTTAGCGACATCAGACTGACTGACCTGTAATTTCCCGGATCTCCCCAAACCCTTTTTTAAAGATGGTAGTGAAATTAGCTACCTTCCAGTTCTCAGGAATGGAGGCAGATTTTAATGAAAGATTACATATTTTTGTCACATTTGAGTTCTTTCAGAACTCTTGGATGTATGCCATTCAGGCCTGGTGATTTATCAGTTTTTAACTTGTCTATCAGTTGTAGGACCTCCTATCTCATCACCTCAATCTGACTCAGGTCTTTCTAGTAGAAAACAAACTGTTGTGGCGCAGTCTACAGCGGAAGCGGAGTGTGTTTCAGCAGCAAGTGCCTGTAGTAGACTTGAATGGATTTTTCATATGTTAAAGGACTTTGGAATAAGAGAACCTGTACCTGTACTTATGTTTGAAGATAATCAGGCTTGTATTACCATATGTAAGGAAGAAAGCACCACAGCTAGAAGTAGATCAATTGGTATTAAGTGTGCTTTAGTGAAGGATTTGTACCAGAAGAAGCTGATAGATATTGAGCATTGTCGTACAGAAGAAATGGTGGCTGACATTCTGACTAAGCCACTGACCAAAGAGAAATTTGAACGTCTACGTAAAATGTTGAATATGATTGGTACAAATGTTGAATTGAATAATTAATAATGTTTTTGTATGTATGACTTACATGTCAGACCTTGAGAAGGGGTGTTGGAAATGTATGTGTTTACAAGGTCTGATTCAGTCATTATAGGGTTAACTTGTATTCCTAGTTTGCTATTGTTTAGACTGACCTGGAAGGGATACCTGGCACTAAGCCAATGGGGGATTTGCCCGGGAAAAGTAACTTCTACTGTGATGCAGATTGGCCATTTGTTTCAGGTGACTTCCTTTCTAGGGGTCAAGAAGAAGGAGGAAATCTCCACCATTACGTGTGTGCTTGTCTTCAGTATAGGAAGCTTAGAAATGTAGCTCTTAGTGTTTTGTTAATTTGTAGCAATCCCGTGTACCTTTTCCCTTAGAATAAAGTATTTTTAAAAAGCAAAGAAATCTCTTCTTTCCAATAGAGCAAGATCCATCAAATAGTCTGAGTATTAAACAATTTTTGACTATTTACAACAGTCAGGCAGTCCATGTCAGTAGCCATAGTCTCAGTGGACAATTCCAATCAACCTCCCTGTAGAAAAGCAACAACTACCCCCTCATCTCTCTGAGATGAGCCATCCTGAACCAGAGACTTTTCATCTCCTGTCGGCTTCCCCCAGTGATCTTAGTGTCACTAGATTAATATTGGCAGAGTTGCTGTGGATGTTCCAAAGAGGTGTCAGGCAAGGAAGTAACATTTGTACTTCTTTCATGTTTCATTCAAAGGAGAGAAAAGAGTAAAAGTCCAATAGCACCTTAAAGACAAACAAAATTTGTGGCAGGGTATGAGCTTTCATGAATCACTGCTCACTTCTTCAAATCAGAAGAAGCATTTGAAGAAGTGAGCAGTGACTCATGAAATCTCAAACCCTGCCACAAATGTTGGTAGTCTTTAAGGTGCTACTGGACTTTTGCTCTTTTCTACTGCTACAGACAGACTAACACAGCTACCCATCTTGATCAAAGGGGAGAGATGAACATTTTCCTGATTTTGGGACAGAATGTGTATTACCCCTCATAGCCTATGCATACATCTTACCCACTTATTTATTATTTATATATTTAAAACATTTTTTAGCTGCCTTTCTTTCTTATGGAGCGCATGACAGCTTACAATAGTACACAAAATGCATAAAACAAATTTAGAACCACATTTTGGGACTGATTTAATCAAATGCAGTCCTAAATAAAATCATCTTAAGCTTCCTCCTGAAGATCAAAAGTGAGGGGGCCAGGCGCACCTCCCTGGGGAGGCTGTTCCATAATCGTGGGCAAGGCTTAGGAGCATGCGGAAAGGAAGCTCAAATCATTTTTATTAAACCCTCAAAATAACGCCTAGATCTATTACATGCACTCTAATTAGTTGATTAGTCAATTTAAGTAAATCAAGACATTTGGTTGACTTTAGGCTCATAGACAACAGTGGACAGAGAATGTTATATTCTCTGGGTTGATGTGCTGGGATAAGAGCATTGGTTGAAACTATAAAAGCTGTTGCCACCAGATGCAATGGAGTGATATTGTGAGTATGGGGGTGTGTAAAATGCCATCAAGTTGCAGCTGACTTATGGCAACCACTGCAAGGCAACTGAGGAGCAAAAGTGGTTTGCCATTGCCTTTCTCTGCATTCCTTGGTGGTCTCCCATCCAAGTACTGCTTAGCTTCCAAGATCTGATGAGACTGGGCTACACCATGCTGCCTCCCCTCCCCTCCCCAGAGCATTATTACCACAGTCTAGTATTACATCATGACACAGGTGCAGAGAACATAATGAAGAATGACTGGGATAGGACTGGAATAGCTCAACTATGTAGCATCCTAAAAGCATGTTGGACATGCTTGAGATGGTGACTGGAACATAAGTAATGTACAGAATTCACTACCACCAGATATGACAATGGCTACTAGTTTAGATGGCTTTGAAAAGGATTAGACAAGTCCATGGAGGATTATATCTATCAGTGGCTGTCAGCCACAATAGTTAGCTTAGACATCTATGTTAAGAAACTGTATACCTCTCATACCAGCTGTTGGAGAAGAACAGCAGGAAAGGCTGCAAAGACACCTGGCCAGTGACCACTGCAGGAACAGAATGCTGGTCTAGATAGACTCTGGCAGTGCTCTTCTTATGGCTACATTGTTCCAGTCCCTTTTCCCTAGTATTCTCTATTTCTAATCTTCCTGTTCCACTGGCCACTGTGTGACACAGAGTGTTGGACTGGATGGGCCTTTGGCCTAATCCAACATTGGCGTCTCTTATGTTCTTATGTTCATGTAGTCCACTGCAAATGGAGCACCAAAAGTGGTGTACAACACAATACCATTAACAATCACAGCAATAGAATAACCCCAGGGCACCAGTGTGGACTTGGACCATATTAGTAGGTGGGCCACACGCACATCAGGTGTATTTTGACTATGTACAGCAATCAGGGGTTGTTTCGTAGAAAAAGAGCTAGGGGAACTCATTAGCATAACTCATTAGCATATGCCACACCCCCTGACATCACCGGAAGTGTGACATAAATACTTGCAGAGTCAACCCTGCTTAGCTTCCAAGATCTGCAGTTCTTGAGCTGATGGGGACCTCTGGACAACCTGGACAGGTGGCACGCTAGTCTTAGTGGACTATACCTCCCCTCAAAAAAACCAGTGCTTTTTAAAAAGTATGATGGCCAATGAGGGGCCCGGCGGTGGACCTGCAAGGCTGGCGGGAATGTGAGGAAGCCCCGCGAAGGCCCTCCCTGGCCCCAGGCAGGCAGGGGTTGGGAGAGGCAGGGAGGAAGCAACTTACCCTCCCTCTTTTCCTGCCTCCTCCTGGCTGAATGAGGGCCGGAAGCGGGGCGGCCGGAAGCAGGGGGCGGGGCTTTGTGCCCCGCCCCCCGCACCTCACCCGGCGGAACTGCAATCCCCCACGATCCCCCCCGAATCTACCTCTGACAGCAATCCATGTTCTGTCTTTCTAGTGTTCCATTCCTCCAAAGTGCTTGGAGCTATGTACATGGCCCTTCCCCATTTTATGCTCCCAATGACCCTGTGTGGTATGTGATGGTACAAGGTCACCCAACAAGCTTCTTCTTGGGCTGAGCCACACATTATGTGTGACAAATGTGATCTGTTTAATTTAAAAGACACATCCTGCTGCAGTGCATGCATGTGCACATATGCCTGAATCCAGTGTGAAGTAAATTGAAGCCACAGCACTGGAGCGGTTATTTATTTAATTTTTTTTAAAAGCTCTTTTGTGCAACATATAGAGCTTCCCCTCCTATAGCTCCTGTTATCCATGGTAGGGGGAAAGGCAGATACAATACAAATACTGGCTTTCCCCCCACTGTGGTTTAAAGGAGTTTTGCAGAGGTGAGGATTTCTGTTAATGAAATGGCATAGATAGGTTAAAAGGTCAACACCACAGCACCAATCCAATCTTCCCTAAAATATACTTTTAAAAAGCCAAAAGATTCAGTCACAGAGCTTCCACATAACATGTAGTTTTGCTTCTCAACCTTTGATATCACTATTAATGGGCTCAACATTCTCTAGTCCACTTTTCCCTTTTCTATGACAAAATCTGTAACAAAACCTCCCCACAAAAATTATGTAGAAAGTAATCCAAAACCAAACGTAAAATAATTAAGGAAGAAAAGCAAAATTCTATGTAATTTGTATCATTTGTTCCAGTTTTAGAATTTGAGATGTCTGATCACAGACTTTCAGAGGATAGGACTTAGAGAAGAATGCCTGACCCATTCAGTGTATAGGCTATATTTTCATAACAGATCAAAAAGGACAAACAATGTTGGTTACCTCAGGGGAATTTTTTTTTTTTTGAGAAACAACAGTGTAATACATTTTTGCTAGGACCACTCACATCTTCACAAAGTCACCAGCAAACTCTTCATCAGCCTGGATGTTCCTGTCAAAGAAACAAAATAAGAGAAAAAGCTGAATTTTTATCTCTTCTTTCCTCCAGAAGTTTTCTCTCCCTCATTTTACTCTCACAATAGTCCTGTGAGGTATATAGGTATAGGTTCCCTTGCTCGAAAGCCAGTCAAGTCCGACTCTAGGGTTGCGGTGCTCATCTCCGTTTCAAAGCCGAAGAGCCAGCACTGTCCGAAGATATTTCCGTGGTCATGTGGCCGGCATGACTAAACACCAAGGCACACGGAATGCTGTTACCTTCTCACCAAAGTGGTACCTATTGATCTACTTGCAATTTCTTGCTTTCGAACTGCTAGGTTGGCAGGAGCTGGAACTAGAGACGGGAGCTCACTCCGTCATGCGGCACCCGGGTCTCGAACTGCTGAACTACCGACCTTCCACAGCCTGCAGTTCAGCGTCTTAACCACTTGAGCCACCGCAGCTCCTGGATGTTCCTGTCAAAGAAACAGAATAAGAGAAAAAGCTGAATTTTTATCTCTTCTTTCCTCCAGAACCTTTCTCTCCCTCATTTTACTCTCACAATAGTTCTGTGAGGTAGGTGAGGCAAAACTGTGTGCAAAACAGATTTCAAGATGCAGCAGAGACTACTGTTTTGTATCCCATACCATCTAATCTGATTAAGTCACAATACCTCTTGGTCTCCATTTCAAGAAAGCCACAAACAGAAAACTTTTTACTTTTCTAACATGTCTTGAAATGTCTTCTCTCTCCTCCTTTCCTTTGTCTTTGATACTTCACATTCAGGATGAGGAATAATTCTAAGGAACTCACAAGCACTATCAAGAATTAGATGATTGCAAAGTACTGGGTTCGCCGCATGGAGGACTCGGACGACGACATGCGGTTGCACACGTTTATTGTACTTAACACAAGACTAACTCTAATGGCCCGACAGGGCCAACTATATACATATCCACCCAGCACCCCCTATTCCCATTGGAGGGTTTGAATGTCCCGCCAAGTGGCTATTGGTTGGGGCTGGGGGAAACCAGGATCCAAAGTTTCCTTTGTTCCAGGAGCCAAGCTCCTGCATGTGCC
>NW_015160317.1:133558-134961 GCF_001447785.1 Gekko japonicus
TTCCCCTGCTGCTCCAGAAAAAGAAGTGTTATAATACCATCAAGATCTCCCTTTTCAGCAGACCTGGGCCTCTGCACTGTCTCTCACATGTGATCAAACAAGAGATCTCCAACCAAATAAGTTCTCAGATCCTCACCTTTCATCAGAACTGTGCCTCAAGGACTGTCCCTGCCTGGTGAATAAAAATTCAGCAACAGTCCCCAGCTATAGTCCCTTACTTTTATATACTACTTTCCAATCCCCAGCTATAGTCCCTTACTTTTATATACTAATTTCCAACCTGCAGTGCATGAGTCTAGTATGTCTTTAAAAGGTAAAGGTAAAGGTTCCCTTGCTCGAAAGCCAGTCGAGTGTGTCTTTACTTTGTTGTTAATGAAAAACAGCACATATGGACAGCAGTGGTGGCAGTGAAAAGCTATAGCTCTTTTTGAAATCATTTTGTTGGTACTGCAAAGAGAGAAAAGCACTGCAATCAGTGTCTTGTCTTAACCTTACAATTAATTTGTGATACCACAGACCAAGAGTATATAGAGCACTTCTGCAGCAACTAAAATGTTTATTCTTCATTACACGGCTGGCTCTTGTTGCAATTACGTATTCTTTAAATAAAATTTTGGAGCAGCTGGATAAGAGATGCAGAGTTTCCATTCAAGATTCACTCTGTAGTTGCAAATTCCCGCAGTCTGCTAGTGGGTTCAGTTGGATACTCCTGAGTATTAGAAGTTTTCAAGCTCAGCATTTTGGGGGAAACAGCCCATTTTTTCATTAAAGCAATGTCAGTTTTAGCTTTTCATGGATTCCCTTTGCTTGCTAGGGAGTGGGTTCAGTTGGATACTCCCGAGTATTAGAAGTTTTCAAGCTCTGCATTTTTGGGGAAACAGCCCATTTTTCATTTTCATTAAAGCAATGTCAGTTTTAGCTTTTCATGGATTCCCTTTGCTGTTGGTGCCATTTCTGTAGCATTATAAGGGTGCCAATGCTTTTACAACCCATATCTCATTTATTCTTACAATATATTATACACTGTGCCTTGCCAAGGGATAGAGCCCAATGATCTGTTCTTGCTCAGTTATGTTCTTGGACACAGCAGGTGCGGAGGCAGCCCCCCACTGGAGGACCTCAAGGGGCAGGCCAAGGCTCCCCCCGCAAAAGACGCCGGAGTTAATTCATATCCACTCGCACTGTAAAGCAGAACAGCAATCAGAGCAAATTTTTAAAGGCCACTCTGACTTTACTAAATGCAATAGTACAAACAGCCAAGTTGTGGCTTGGGTCTTTTGTTGGGAGAGTGCTTAATTAGGATTGACAGGGGTGCTTTTGGATCCAGGGTTTTACAGCTGACATAGGATGGGTCACATCCTATGAACTGAAGATGAACCTCAGAACAGATAGATGTCCCCCTT
>NW_015160317.1:135001-139783 GCF_001447785.1 Gekko japonicus
TGCTCTTAAAAGTGAGGCAACCTTCGGAAACAGAAATGCAGGACAGGCAGAGGCTGTAGCAGGAAGCATTTTTCAAAAGGGAATGATTTCTATGAATTTCCTTTCTTCCCAAGCTAAATTTTTCTCTATTCTCAAGGGTCCTCTCCATAGGCGTAATCTTTGTGGGGGCGTCGGGGCGTCAGCCCCCTCTGAATTTTTCTGGAAGGTGCTCAGCCTCCCCCGGGAGCCACCCTTGCTCCTAGCAAAGCAATGCCTCTGGCCCAGCCCCAGCCCCGAAAGTCTACACCCTACCCTCATGAACATCTTTTCACAGGGCACTTCAGGGCAAGAAGAAAAAGAAGAAGAGGTTTTTATACCCCCCCCTACCTTAAGGAGTCTCAAAGCGGCTTACAATCACCTTTCCCTTTCTCTCCCCACAACAGACACCTTGTGAGGTACACGGGGCTGAGAGAGTTCTGAGGGAACTGTGACTGTCCCAAGGTCACTCAGCTGGCTGGATGTGGAGGAGTGGGGAATCAAACGTGGTTCTCCAGATTAGAGTCTGCGGCTCTTAACTACTACACCATGCTGGTACAGAGGAGAGACTGTACGAACACCATGAAGCAAGCTAATTAACAATGTATTGCATATGTTATGATAAAACAATTTAATCCAACATGTAGTGAATTAATAATAGGGATTCAATGGAATTTATAAACATACTAGGAAAAAGGTCCATTGTGGAAATAAATACCTCTCTAGAAAGAGGTTCTGGGCGGGTGCCCTGGACTTGGACACTCAGTGTCAATTTGCTGTGGTGACCTCAGCAGGGTATACTGACACTGAGTCATTATTGTTTTATCATAACATATGCAATATATTGTTAGTTAGCTTGCTTCACGGTGTTCTTACAGTCTTTTATATCATCTGACCATGATCCCCTATTGTATTTTGCTTGGTACAGAGGAGAGGTTATTCTGTGTGAACTCATGTTCACATTTTGCAGTATCCAAAGTTACAATTTAATTAGATTATTGGTCAGAATGGTTTAAATTTGTAAAGTTTTATAACCAGTTTAGAGGCGCTGAAAAGTTGCCAACTAATGTTGATGGATGAAGAAGCGATGGAACACTTTGCAACTCTTTTCTATGGAGTAAAAAAAAAAATCTACGGAAGTTGTGTAATATCTTTTATTAAAACCAACTATGTGTTTCACAAAAGAGTCTGCATGCTTTCTACTTCTCTAGAACTTTTCAACAGGATGATCAGTACACAAAAGAAAAAAGCTTGGGGAGGGGGGAGAAAATAAAATAAATTGTTCCAAGACATGGTGGCAAATATCTCTTGCTCTTTTACATTTGTATCTATATTTTTGTATCTATATTTTGTATCTATATTTATTTAAATCATTACACACAATTTGTAACATAATATTACGGTCTCTGTTTTCTTGCTTGTACACGGAAAGCTACAAGTATATTAAGAAAAAACAAAAAAGTGTCCATAATCTGTGCTGTAGAAGTACCACTGTTTAGAAAAAGAAACATGAAAGGACAAAACAATACAGAATTCTCTCTTTTGTTTATTCAGTCTACTGGCAGGTTTCCTTGTGGTTCCAGTCTCTTTTGGTGTTGACATTCTTGATAGACTTACTGTAATGAGATGTGCAAATGCCGTATATTAAAATAACACAAACCTCAACATGATGTCTCTTTGGCCCATTAATAATAGCTGCTGTGTTTTATAATACGACACAAACCTGTGTGGCCACTGGGAAAGCAGAACACAGCCCACATGGATTAGGCCCTTGCTGCCTTTTTGACTTTTAATTCATTGTTTGATGTTATATCCTTTGAGAAATGAGATGCAAAGAAGCCTTGGACAACATGTTTTCTCAGGGTGCGTTGATTTTTGCAGCAAACGAATGTCGTAAGCCATGCTTCTGTGGCTGATGCACTTACGCAGATGGTAGCATGTAGAGACAAGGTATTAATACTGTATCTGTCATGCAAATGTAGAATGAATATTAGATATGAAACCATGCAATGCAAAAACATAATCCACAGACCTTGAGAACAGTGGAATGACTAGTTTGACATGTGAACCTGCAGGCCAGTTTATTTTCTCTGCACATTTCCTACCAATGTAATCATTAAGCCGGATATGCTTCTCAGTTGATGCTTACATCAGGAAAGCCTGGTGAAAATCAGTTTTTCTGGGTTGTTTTTTTTTTTTAGAAGTCTAAAACATAATGATGCAGCCCAACATTTTATATGTATACACACACACAGGCACAACATATATGGAAGTACTATATAAATCGTGTATATAAGTAATATGTATATTGTGCAGAAATTTGTTTAAATGCATAAAAAAAACTAATCACCAATATCAGCAACAAAAACTGACGCATGAGAACTGTTCACAATGACTGCATAAAGACATAAATATCCTTTACTTCAAATAATTTGTGTAGTGTTTAGAGAGGCAGACTAGGATCCGGGAGACCCACAGTGCAAATTTGTGCAGTGTTATACATGCTTCTAAGGAGGCCCCTTAGATATAGTCAGGCATTTGGGGGCTCTGCCCCCTTAATTAAAAGCTCCGACTCACAAATAGCCATGCTGGAAAGCTTATTTTTGAGGCGAGACCCCCCCTGCTGTCTAATTTGCATTTGCATGTTTCTCAAAGGCTCATGGGAATGCTTTTGAAAGACTCACCATGACCTAGGTGGTATACGGCAGGACTGGGCTAGCAGAAAGGGGGATTGTTGGAGATGTACAGAAGGTGCCACTCTTGAGTGCTTCTCTAAGCTTTCTTGCCTTGTGGAAGGGAACTCAAAAGGCATTTAAATACCTTCTGAAGGTAATTAAATGCCCTCTGAGCTGTTTTTCCCCCTAAGAACTGATGGGCTTGCTGCCCTGTCCCTTGAATGGAAGGGCTAGAAACTGTCTTGAAGCCTCGTCCTTTAAAGATAGGCATTCAGATTAATTTAATTAACTGTAATTTAACTGCCCCCTTAAAATTTTAAATGCCCCGAACAAAAAAACCCTCTGGCTATGGGTCTGCTTCTAAGTCCATTATACTTCAATGGACTTAGAAGAGTGTAACTCTTTGTAGGACTGCTCTGCCAGGTATAAATTCATGCTTGTCATGTAGTTCAATGCATGATCTTGGACTAGTCACTCGCTCTCAATTAACTTACCTCACAGAGTTGTTGTGAGGATGATATGGAGGAGGAGAGAACCATGCACAGCCAGCAGTGGTCCTAGTGATTCTGAGACCCTTGGCAAAAGTCCAAGATTGGGCCCCAGAATCCCCCCAGAATCATTGCCACCCCCAACAGCCCTCCCTGGTGGGGTCAAGCAAAGGCAACCTTCATCCTGTGTGATGCAGGTGGGAGCTGTTCCAAGAAACCGGCCGCCCAAGCCTCTAACAGAGTGGGCACAAACAGTTACTGCTGTGCCGATTGCCTGAGCTCCAGGTGGAGCGGGCACAAGTGGCAGTGGTGGCAGGAACATGATGTTTTTCTTCTCCCCACCCCCCATCAGGGATGAGTGGGGCATGAATTATTAGGGTCACCCAGGGCATTTTAAAAAAAGAGGTGCCGGAACTCCGAAGAGGGAAATGAAGTTTTCAGTCTATACTGAAAACTCATGAACTTTAAACATTTCTAAAAGAAATTTGTTGAAGAGTTACTAGAACTCCATTCCAGCATGTTCCCCCAGGAAAAAAGTTCTGGAGTCACCCACAGGATAGAGCTTGGGGCAGTTGCTCCTTTTACTCATTGGTTAGGAGTCCCCGCACACACATCCCTGTTAGCTTCTTAGAATTTAGGCAGGATAAAATGTAATAAAGGGAGGTTTAATTCTGCTCGTCCTTCCTCCCGCAGATATAATAACTACATAACATCATGCCCATTGAACCCAAATTAGTCATCTTCCCTGGCCAGGATTTCATAAAATTACAGAGTTAATAAAAGGTTTCAGGTATCAAGTCTACATGAAAGAGGAACCCAGTTCTGATGGTGTGCTTCTCAGTTGGAAACGCTCTAAGCTTGTGAGAACTTTTGTCAGGAGCTCCATATGCCTGATGGCTGGTAAAAAAAAAAATTCTCTACCTAACCTGCTACATCCAAGCTAGCTCAGTTTTGCATGATCCAATAAGAGAAATCCAAAACTGAAATTCCTTGCTGAATACAGGTATAATGAACCACTCTGGTATGAATCTGGGGGATTCATAAGTGACCGTGCATATGATGGCTCTTGAAACAAGAACAACAATGTGAGACTGTTCCGTCAAGCAAAGTTCTGCAAAAGACCATAAAAGAACTTGTGCATACCTTCGGCTGGGAGAGGCTGGCAGTTGCCATGTATGCTGTAACTGGGTGAACCAGATGACAGGGTGAACGGGATAACCTCAAGAACTGGAGTTATGGTACAGAACTAACATTCAATAGTGCAAAGTCTACAGTTACACCTTGGGAACTAATAGCAAGCATGTTTCTTAATGGTTGTGGACCTATCAGTTAGACATTACAAGGAAGGAAGAGATCAAGAGATCTTTGTTCAGTAGATGACAAGCCATCAGTGTGATATGGCTGTAATTGAAACAAATGCAACTTGTGGATGTTTTTACACTATTGTACAAGGCATGGGTGAGGCCTATTGGTGTCTCTGTTTGGGTCTTCACAAAAGGGTCTTCACAGGAAACCTATGAATTAAGACTGAAAAGCCTGCCTTAGGAAACTTCTTACTTCAGCAAAGTGCCACTGGTACAGTTCTAATGAGGTGAAGAAGCACA
>NW_015160317.1:140663-155160 GCF_001447785.1 Gekko japonicus
CCTCCATATGATTTTTCAAGGCCTCCTGCTTTATTCTTCTGAAAATGGCTGATATTATTCAATCATGAAAGTACACAAGCTAAAGGAAAAACTTCTGTACAGATATATAGAAAAATCCCCCATAACAGAGGAGGCTGAGGACAATTTAGACAAAAGGTTTGGATATACACATTGCCAGTTGATTTTCATGGTATAAGAGCAAAATGCTTACATCTTCATTGTGGCTTGCAGGGGCTTCTTGCATTGCAGTCCCACAAGCACACACTGCATAGCAAGGTATATCTGGCTATTCTAATGAATTGGATTGATCTGGTAATGAAAGTTTGCAAGTCATATAAATCTTGTAGTAGAGCACTAAAAGCTGCAGACTCTCTTTTGTTGTTCAGTTGCACAGTCGAGTCCGACTCTTCGCGACCCCATGGACAATCTCCCGCCAGGCTCTCCTGTCTTCCGCCGTCCTCCGAAGTTGGCTCAATTTCATGTTCGTTGCATCGATGACACTGTCTAACCATCTCATCCTTTGCCGTCCCCGTCTTCTTTGACCTTCAATCTTTCCCAGCATCAGGGTCTTTTCCAGTGAGTGCTCCCTTCTCATTTGGTGGCCAAAGTATTTGAGCTTCAGTTTCATTATCTGGCCTTCCAGGGAACAGTCAGGGTTGATTTCTTTGAGGATTGACTGATTTGTTCTTCTTGCAGTCCAAGGGACTCTCAAGAGTCTTCTCCAGCACCATAGTTCAAAAGAATCTATTCTTCGGCGCTCGGCCTTCCTTATAGTCCAGCTCTCGCAGCCATACATGACTACTGGGAATACCATTGCTTTGACCATGCGGACTTTTGTTGGCAGGGTGATGTCTCTACTTTTTATCATGCTGTTTAGGTTCGCCATCGCTTTCCTCCCAAGGAGCAGGCGTCTTTTAATTTCATGGCTGCAGTCACAGTCTGTGGTGATCTGGGATCCCAGGAACGTGAAGTCTGTCACTACTTCCACGACTTCCCCTTCTATTTGCCAAGGAGTGATGGGGCCGGATGCCATGATCTTAGTTTTTTTGATGTTGAGCTTCAAGCCCACTTTTGCGCTCTCCTCTTTTACTCTGAGCAAGAGGCTCTTTAGGTCCTCTTCACTTTCTGCCATTAGAGTGGTATCATCTGCATATCTGAGGTTGTTGATCTTTTCCCCAGCAATCTTAATTCCCGCTTGTGATTCATCCAGGCCAGCATTTCGCAGGATGTACTCTGCATATATATTAAATAAGCAAGGTGACAATATACATCCTTGTCGTACTCCTTTTCCTATGCGAAACCAATCAGTTGTTCCATATCCGGTTCTAACTGTCGCTTCTTGACCCTTCTACAGGTTTCTCAAGGGACATTTAAAGCATAAGGTGTTGTAAATGTATTCCTTGCATTGTAAAGTGTGGATGTCAGAACCATATGTTGGAAAATGTGCATCACATATAGAGTCAGGATTTGATACAACTCCAGAAGGAGGAGGAGGAGGGGTTGGTTGTTATACCCCACTTTTTTCTACGTTATGGAGTCTCAAAGCAGTTTACAGTTGCCTTCCCTTCCTCTCTCCACAACAAGCAGCTTGTGATACAGGTGGGGCTGAGAGAGTTCTGAGGGAATTGTGACTGGCCCAAAGTCACCCAGCAGGCTTCATGTGGAGGAGTGGGGAATCAAACCCGGTTCCCCAGATTAGAGTCTGCCGTTCTTAACCACTGCACCACACTGCCACTCCACACTGCGGAGTATAAATTCAAGACAAACCTGGATTGGCTGCCCTCTAATATGTGAACGAGCTCTTAGAATAGAGGAGATTGAGAAGGAAAACGACACCATATTTCAGAAACATGAGGGAAAGAAGAGAGGTGGAGACAGGAAATTACTTTAGATAGGGTCAGATCTTTGATAAATTTAGCACTTGCATTTAGCCTGATTTGGAGCAGCTCCCCAGGGTCTCAGGGGTGGCAGAATCCCAGGCTGCTGAAATTCTTTCCCTTTTTAAATTAATGGTGCTGAGGAATTGAAGCCAGGATTTTCTTACATGCAGAAAATGCACTCTACTATGGAGCTATGAAGCCTTCCTTGATGCTAAAGAAATGATGAGTACAGGAACCAGTGGCTGCCATTTGGCCATAGGCACTCATGAATTCAGGTGGGAAATAGCTCCTAGCTATTAAAGGAATGACCTCCCTAGAACAGCTACAAATAAACAACATTCCACATTTGCTTCTCTATAATGATTCCAACATAGCAACATTCCGTTTTGGTATCTAAAACCACAGGTGCATGGCTAAAGTTTCTGGATAGTACTTTACAAAAAATACTTCAATTTTCTTAATGTGTTACTTTCTGAGCCACCTCTGTTAGAGAGATGAGTGCAGGCACTCATCCACTGTAGAAATGAATAGACAGAAGGGGAATCAGCTTTGCCCCCACTGCAAAGCTTTCTGGATAGTACTTTACAAAAAAAACCCTTCAATTTTCTTAATGTGTTACTTTCTGAGCCACCTCTGTTAGAGAGATGAGTGCAGGCACTCATCCACTGTAGAAGTGAATAGACAGAAGGGGAATCAGCTTTGCCCCCACTGGCCCTGCCTGTGACCTTGGCCTGCTTATGGTTCTGTTTGCAAATGAGCCTACTCATAGTAGGGATGCTATTTGCCTGCTTTAAGCAGGGAAACCCCTGATGGCACTCCCTTGCTGGCACTCAATGGATTGGTGATGGGAAACTGGGGGGGGGGGCGGACTGCATTGCACAATTGCTTCCAGCTGGAACTTAGGAGTGATGTCACTGCTATGAGAGATAATCTGGGAGTCCTGGCTTTTTACCATAGAGATGGGGGTGGTGGAGGGTAATCCTAGAGTGTTGCATGACATGGTGATATCACTTCTGGGTTCCTAGTTTGAAGTGATGATTCAGCATCACACAATTCAGTTTTGTGAGTCTCTGCTTCCCAAATATGCCTGCCACTGTGTGGGGCTGGACTGGCAACCGTAACACAGGGTTACCAACTTCAAGATGAGTTTTGGAATTCTCCTCCCAGACAGGAATTTTTTTCTCCATACATTTGGCAACCCTAGGTTGGGGTTACATTGTGGGGGAAAAGAATGTAAGGCTGGTGTCCCCAGGCTTACCTCTGGTGTCTGAATCAAAGGGTGATTTCCCACAAGCGCTGCTCCACTCTTACTCTTCCCTTTTGCCCCGATGGTGTGACAATTTCACACAAGCTGCTGCGCGGCCGCAGGATTGAGTAGACACAGGGAAAATTGCACAAAGTTGCGGGGCAAAATGCGGCCACGCAGCAGCTTGTGTGAAATTTTCACACCATCGGGGCAAAAGGGAGGAGTGAGCATGGAGCAGCGCTTGTGGGAAATCACCCAAAGACTAACTGTGAAACTTATGGGGGGGAGTGGAGAATGTAGCCTCAGGTCATAGGCCCTTGAAGCAGTAATACCACCCAAATTGTTCCTGTTGACTTACTAACACACCATCTACAAGTTATTTACCAGGTATGAAAAAATAAGGATCACTTTGTTTTTCTTTTGAGAGACTCAGTTTTTGTTACATTTGTGTTTTATTTTTATTTTATTTTTTTGGGGGGGAGGATATTTTTGCAAATTTACAAGACATCATGAGATAGTTTTTGGACTCCAAATAAAGCCTAGGAAAAAGAACATACAAATAGAGGTAATAATTGCAACTACAAGCCTTCAACTAAGGGCCAGACAATGCAATACACCCAAAGTGTATCAGATCACAGGTGAACAACTGGACATTCAGACATACATGGGGAAATTCACCTTAAAAGACATTCATTTGTTCAACACTGCAATGATATCACAGGTATTTTAGCCTACTTTAGTATCACCAGCAGCTATTCCGATCAAACTGAAATCATAATTTAAAAATCAGTTTCTTCTTCTACAATGGACTAGAATTTCTCTGGCACTTAGAAGAAATACATCGCAATCAACCTTATTTGACATGTGCTTATGATATTTCATTGTGAATTGCTAGAATATCACACCATTGAGATTCAGAAGCCATAGAAAACAGAAAGAGAAACCCCCAACTTTTTTTTTTAAAAAAGCTCCTCCTATCTAACTTATAAAACAAAAGCCACCCCAGACTAAATATAAACAGGAGCATCACAGCCAAAACAACTGGGATGGAGAAGGTCAGGCTATCTGAAACATGCATATCACAGCAAGCTCACACTTCCAATCTTATTGAGCTAAGTTATGAGAAGGACCAGTGCTTCTCAGAGCAAGGTCCTCAGAAGTACTCTGACCTTAGCTTGCATTTTGCCAGATTTAAAAGACCTACACATTTTAGGTTTGCCAATTGCATAGAAGCAAAAGGTCCTGTGCTTAATAAGATGCTGTTCATCAAGTGATTTTACTTGCTTCCATGCTGTGAAAAGCTTCAGATGCCATTTCCACCAAGCCTCCGTTAAAGGGACAAGACTTTTTTTCTTTAGTCCTGGTGGCAGCTGTATTGACACCATGATTCCGTCAGTGCACTAATTGTAACTGATCACCAGGAGTGGAGGCAGTGGGAAATGAAGCTATGTCAGCTACTAGCTCTTTCTGGTCTTCTGCCTGATCAACATGTAATTTGTAAACAAACATTTATTCCAGATATAACAGTAAGGGGAAAACTACACACTACATGCAAAGTCTTGGCAGGATGTTTCAAATCTTTTTACCTCAATAATACAGTTATAGTTTGCTAAGGAAATTCTTTGGCCTGTTTATGTTGACTGTGAATGACGGCTGCAAACAAATCCCTTTTACAGTTTACAAAGTAAAAAATTAAAGCGGTAAATTTGCATATTTTCAGATTTTCCTGCTGCATTCTTCCTGGATGAAACATCGGCAATGGACCCATTCCAGTCCAGTTTCCGCCCTGACCATGGGACAGAGATGGTGCCAGTCACCCTCACGGACAATCTTCATAGGTAGTTGGATTGAGACAGGTCAGCGCTGCTGATATTGTTAGATCATACAGCAGCATTCGACGTGGTCGATCATGATCTCCTGATGATCACCTTGCCAGTGTATGAGTTCATGGGACAGTCTTGAAGTGGCTGATCTCGTTTCTCCATGATCGGGAACAGAGGGTGGCGATAGGAGGAGAGACGTCAACTAGACACCCACTAATATGTGGAGTGCCTCAGGGGGTGATCCTCTCCCCAATGGACCCCTTTGCCCAGCTGGCTTGGAGTTTTGGGCTTGGGTGTCACCAGTATGCTGATGACACCCAGCTATATCTGTTGGTGGGCGGCCACCCAGACTCTGCTGAATCCAGCTAAAATGGAGGTTCAGCGACTGGGGGTGTGTGTGATTCAGGACTGGTGAGCCAAATTCCAGCCCTTGATGGGGTGCCTCTGACACCAGTACCTACCATCAAGAGCTTGGGGGTGATCTTGGACCCCACATTATCTATGGAGACCCAGATCACCAATGTTGTCCGGCAGGCATTTTTCCAACTGTGCCAAGTCAGGCAGCTGCCCCCCAACCTGTCTCACCCCGACCTTGCTACAGTAATCCATGCAATGGTCACCTCCAGGTTGGTCTATTGTAACTCACTTTATGTAGGGCTACCCTTGAGACTGACCTGGAAGCTCCAACTGGTACAAAATGCAGCTGTGCGGGTCCTTATGGGGACCCCATGGAGGGCACACATCCATCCAGTGCTGCGCAAGCTGCACTGGTTGCCAGTGGAGCACCGGATCAGATTCAAGGTTTTGGTGCTTACCTTGAAAGTCAGGGACCTACGTACTATAAAGTACTGAGGTTGATGCATTGAGGAGTGATTTCACAGGTGATGGGGCAAGTTCAGGGTGCAGTACAAGGACTTTGACGAACTGTTAGACTTGCTGGTGGTGGAAGGGAGGCTCACAAACCTGTTGGGACTTTCATGGTTTGGGCCGCTGGGTTTTGGGGTGACGGGTGTTAATCTAGTATGGCCACAAGACTTTAACTCGGTATGCGACAAGTTCCTGAGGGTGTTCGAGGGCACGCTCGGCTGGTACTCCAGACCCCTGGTTACGCTGGAACTAGACCCCATGGTGAGGCCCATCTGCATGAAGGCCAGGCGGCCCCCGTTCACACTAAAGCCCAAAATCGAGGCAGAGCTAGACCAACTGGAGATGCTTAGTCTGGCCCGGGGCCACCTTATATCCCCATGTAAACCACACCCCAAACACACACACACACCTGTGATACACTATTTACAGTGCACTGGAGTCCCATGGGTCCCTTTTTGGATCCTAGCCCTCTGATAGGTGTGTGCTAGGATCCGTTCAGGCTATTGTCTCTATGAGCAAAGCTAGGGCCCTTCGCATGGCCACGTACGGACCCAACCACATTGTTGCCAGAGGCACTGCCTTTTACTCTTGGGTAGCCCCAATAGCAAGGGCACCCCACTTCTAACCTGACCCAGAGACCCACAGGAACTCAGGCCACGAAAGGCACTCTTGGTTCTAAAACACAGAGCTAGCCACAGCTCTGAAAAAGGGCTCTCCATTTTCAGATGACAGGCGACCTCAGAGCAAGCCTCCAGTCTTCCCCCTCCACCCAGCAGAGATTATGCTTATGGAATGACAATGAGTTCTAGCAGGTAAAGTATCTACATTTCTAAAGTCTATTCAAAATTCGCTTGGCAAATAACTCAGTCTCCAGTAATTCTTTGTCTGAATACTTGTCTTTCCTGCTCTGTCCCTCAAGATACTGGGATAAACCAATCAAGCATTCAAATTATTAACGATCCTTCTTGACGCTAATCAGGGACATCTCCCACCTTTTGTTTACCCTGGCCAGGACCATTAGTGGTCAGATAATCCATTTAACTAGCCACCCAGCTTCTATTGTTAAATCCAGACCCTGCCTCTCTGGCAGCTGTTTGGTCACATCTAGACCTTGCACATCTAGACCTTGCAAAAATGACATGAAACATGAATAAAGTTAGAAGTGTTAGACAGGAAGGAAAACCATAATTATGGATCAGTGGTTGCACTTATATTAAACACACAAGAACATTTACCAAGGGAGGGCTTAATGAGACCATTTTGCTTTGCAAATATTTGCCTTTCAGAGCAAAAATTTGGTGGCTGCTCTGCACATCTGTGCTGCTTCTTTGTATGTAACTTTCCATACAATAACAAATGTCTTACTTTTGCTGTGTTGCTCAGTAACAAGGAAATCAGAACACCAGGATTGGAAAACATCTACATGTTGTTCCCATCCACAGAATGTTCACGGTTCTGTATAGGTCTTGGATTAGCATTTTAGGCAGACTTTCTGAAATGCTAAAAAGCATTTAATCTAGTCATCGTCAGTGCCTGATGGTCACTCTTTCATAAGCAAATCACACTTACTCTTGTGCCAAGCAGCTCCCCCCCCCCAAATCTTGGGCTCTGTCACTCACTTCCAGGCACCATTTTGAACTCCAGTGCCAAGACGGACTGGGTAGATGACTCATTCACTTATGCCTCACGCTTGGCACTCTTGTGCCAAGCAGCTCCCCCCCCCCATATCTTGGGCTCTGTCACTCACTTCCAGGCACCATTTTGAACTCCAGTGCCAAGACGGACTGGGTAGATGACTCATTCACTTATGCCTCACTCTCTGCTTCTACTATTATTCCCACTGCCACTGGGATTACATGACACTTGACTGACAGAAGTCCTTCCTTCATCTTTCAGGAAAAAAGAAGTTTTTTTAAAAATAAATAAACAAGAAGAATGAATGCACCAAGGAAAGGACAGCCTTTCCATCTCCAACAGCAGCCAAAATGGCATCCCTGAATGACTCTAAATGACTGGGAAGGGGGGGGATGGAGATGAACTGGAACTGATAAGTCTATGCACAATGCCCAGGGCAACTCATGCAACTAACAGTGCAGTCCTAAACAGTTACACCATTCTAATCCCACTGACACCAGTCAATTTAGAAGGGTGTAACTCTGTTTAGGATTACACTGTAAATGCCACACTACAACACAGAGCATGCTGACAATCCTCTTGGGCATTTGTGTGGTTGGTTTACAGATGTCGTAGTGCCATAGTGGTCTGGGATAATCCTGTCACATAAATAGGCTTGGGAAATTCCTGGAGATTTGGAAGTCGATCCTGGATCTTAGCAAGATATACAGCCATAGAGTCCACCCTCCAAAGCAGTAATTTTCTTCAGGGGAACTGATCTCTGCAGTCTGAAGATGAATTGTAATTCCAGGAGATCTCCAGGGTCCACCGGCAGGTTGGCAACAACAACTGCAAGAAAGTTTATATGGCTTACCCGTTAGATCCAGATGACAAAATATCTCCAGTAACTCAAGTAACTGAGCTTCTGGATGAGCTCTGTTTCCAATCACAGTAGCAAGTTTGGCCCGAGGACCATGATGGAAAGACAAAGGGGAATGGCACTTAGAAGAAAACAATACTGATAATTACTGAAGTGATAACAATACTTGGTGAGATGAATCTGAGTAATATGGCTGCCACTTTTAAAGCCAATAACAAAATTGGAAAATATCTCAGCCAGCCCTGCTGTGGTAAACTTTGAAGGAAGGAGCTGCTCAGTTCTGTAGTTCCTGTTAACGTTTACATTTATAATATTTTTATAGACCATGGAATTCTTGCCACCTAATTCTGTCTAAATTCTACAGAAAATGTTTACTTTTTAATTTTACCATCAGGGAGTGGTTTCCTGATTCCCTATGACGTTGGTTATAAGGTCATCAATTAATTCTAAACAACTTTTATTTAAAATTTGCATTTGTAACTGCTGGCAGCTGTTTTCTACAAAACAGAAAATATTTGGGGTGTATTTTTGGGAAATCTGACCAAAAAATTCAAATGACATTTGGAGCACATTAAAGAAGCAGCAAGGGAAAGATGCAAATGACTGATATTCTGGCTAATGGGCCTCACAAAACTGAGTAAATAAAAGAAGTAGATTCTGAACAGTCCCTCATGTGTCCACCAGATGTTTGAATTAAAAGCTGATCCTTATTTATCCAAGTAATTACAGTAAAACCTTGGCTTTCAAGACTCCCTCAGGATGTATAGATAGTAAGCAGGCAGTGAAACAGAGGCACAGAACAAAAGTCAGAAAAAAGAAAAAAGGAGAGTAAGAAAGACAGAATAGCAAATTAAAAAGAAACATAAAATGATTAAAGAAACTATCATACTGAAGGCAGAAAACTGGAAAGCATATTAACTTTAAAATCCTGCTGTTACCATTGGCGTGACAGTTCAAGAAAAAAAATGGTATATGTCTAGTGTAGCATAATGTGGGGCATTTGCTGGGGCAAATAAGTGGGTAGGAAAGAGATGTTTTACTCTTTTCCTGTCTACTCATTCTTCCTCTCAAATTCCCACCCCCAAACTTTAAAAAATATTTTATTTCTCCAGCTGAAAACCAAAACCAGATGCACATCCAGGGGAAAGGCCAAGTTAGGGTTTCCAACTATTGGAAGATACCATTCTGGCAAGGGGTGGAGCTCAACTCAGGCCCACCCTTTGAGTGGCTGGGCCAGAGGGGTCAAGGGGTGGATACCATTTGTCCAGGGACAGAGTTGAGGGATAAAAGGTGGAGCCAACAGGCAACACTGTTCATCTAAGGTGTGCCTCTATTTTATTGCAGGTACTTACGAGTCCTACTAAACAATACATTTAAATTGTGTTCCATAATGTGCTCTTAATGTGAAATACTTAATTCCTTAATAATATGGTATATATGTATGTGTTCTATGACTAAACTTGCGCACTGCAATGTTCGAGTTATAAGCCTTTTTAGTTCTTCCTTAATATTCCGGCTCTTTTTTGGGGTATTTTTAAATATTTTTTGTGTATGTGTGTGTGTGTGTGCGTGTCTGCACCTGGAAGTCACGTTGACCTCTGGTGACTCACCCCTACTGGGGGGCCTGGAGGATATTCAGAGAGATGGCTGAAGGCCTGCCTCTGTCCTTCCAACTTGGTATTCCAAGGAGGCCTCCCATCCAAGTACTAACCACAGTCAATCCTGCTTAGCTTCTGAGATCTGACAAGATCAGGCATGCCTGGGCTATCCAGGTCAGGGCTTCCTTACTATTCCTTCTGAAAAGGACTAATTTTCAGGAGCTTCTGTGGCACCTAACAGAGTTTTGGAGTCAAGAGTTCCTAGAGCCCAGTTTTTCAGATACCGAGGGGGGGAAAATAGAGAGAAAAAATAAGCAACTGCCATGTTTAGAGGAGCTTCTTTTGAGGCCCCAAAGCTAAGAATGGAATATTGGCCTCTGAAAAGATTCTAAAGGCATAACATGGCAAATTCTTTTGACCAGAAAGGCACAAGACCCTTAAAAAAAGTGATCTCTCTTTTATTCCCTCCATTATAATAACGAAGAAAACTGCAACTGCCAACTGGCCAGAAGGGGGAAAGACTAGTCATGCCTAGGGCTGCCAAATCCCCCCGGGGGGCGGATTTTCCCCCGCTTTGGAGGCCCGATTTCCGCCGCCGCGGAATCGGGCCCCGGGGGAAACCCCACCCCGGCTTGCACATCAGCTGGATGTGACGTGCTGACGCCGGGCACGCTGGGGGCGGGGCCACAGCCATTTGAGGGGAAAACTTTATGTTTTCCGCCGAGCGGGAGTCCCCCGCTCCAAGGTAAAAACTATTTGGCAACCCTAGTCATGCCAGTGACAAAACTGGCTAATTGGCAACCCTACATTTGCAAAGGAGAGTGGGCCCTGGAGAGGTTAAGCACCATTCCCTTCCACCTGCTCATTGATCTGAACCTCCTTCTGTCCTCACATTATCTTAGCATGTATTTTGCAATAACGCTAAAGAAATTGTTGTATGCTAAGGTGTACCCTTCAAAATTATAAGATATCTGAAAAGGCCAAACACAAGCAAGTCCTCAAATACACCAATAATTTTTACTGTTAATTACAAGGTAATGTTTAGAATTCATAGCTATGTTTCTATAGACTGATATTTACTGGGGATGATCAAATATGGAATGTTTAAAAATTCCCAACTTTGTAAATTAGCACTCGTTATTTTGTAATGCTATATCCTGTGAGTCTGCTTCAAGTTTCTGTATGGTACAATTCAACCTGTATTTATTAAGTGCAGTAAGGTAACAGTTAACTATTTATGACCCAGGCAAAGAAGAATATGGATCATACAAAGCTTTACACAGAGAAACTAGTCCAGGAATTTCTCAGGTAATTGCCCTCATAGCAGATAACAGTAGCTACTGATGGAATCCTACAACCTTGACAGGTAGGAAAAAGAAGCATGGAATTTCCACTTTGTGAAAGAAAATAAATAATAAGCTGAAGTGATCCAATGTACAAACTAACTCAGAGTGTTGACTGGTCCATTGAGTACAGAGGTTGGTCATCATTTTAGTCTTTACAGATGACATCACATATTACCAGTGTTCCCTCTAAGCTGAGTTAGTGTGAGCTAGCTCACAGTTTTTTAGCCTCCAGCTCACAGATTTTTGTCTTAGCTCAGGAAGGATGGCTCCAGAACAAACTAATTTATGCAGCAGCCAAATCGCTCACTCACAGCTTTAATGCCAGTAGCGAAGACTCAGATTCAACTGTGCAACTGAACAACAACACAAAAAGCTCACAAAGTAGAACTTTTGCTCACAAGACTCCGCAGCTTAGAGGGAGCATTGCCTCTCACAAAGGCTTACTATAGTAGATAAAGAATCAGGAAAGTATTCCTTTCCAGAAGTCATTTCGGGGGGGATCGCAGGGGATCGCAATTCCCCCGGGTGAGGTACGGGAGGCGGGGCACATGAAGAAGACCCACCCCCTGCTTCCGGCCGCCCCGCTTCCGGCCCTCATTCAGCCAGGAGGAGGCAGGAGAAGAGGGAGGGTAAGTTGCTTCCTCCCTGCCTCTCCCCACCCCTGCCTGCCTGGGGCCAGGGAGGGCCTTCGCGGGGCTTCCTTGCACTCCCGCCGGCCTTGCAGGTCCACCGCCGGGCCCCTCATGGGGCTCGGCAGTGGAGCTGCAAGGCTGGCGGTGGCAGCCGGGACTGTTGGGGGTGGGGTGTGTGGCCTTATGACACACTTCCGGTGATGTCAGGGGGTGTGGCCTTATAACACACTTCCGGTGATGTCAGGGTGTGTGGCATATGCTAATGAATTATGCTAATGAGTTCCCCTAGCTCTTTTTCTATGAAACGACCCCTGTTCCTTTCCTAACCTTGCCTTGATGGTACACAGATTTCTATTGCTTAGAAGCAGGGACCCAGCTGAGCTCTGAAAAGGAGCCAGAGATAGAGCTGCTAGAGGGGTGAGTGTTTTTTATTTACTTTCAGCTGAGGTGATTTAGCTGAGTAGGCCCGTGGCTCTTAGCCTAGGAGCTCTGTAGGAAGCCCAGGAAGAGCCAGAAAGCCAGGGCCCTAGTCTCCTTGGGTTCCCAATAAGGTAAGTAGACATCTACCAGGAGAACCACATAAATACAAAGGGTTTTTAAAGGGGGATTATATATAATTATTACTTTAAAAGCAATTATGAAGCCAGAACAAGTTTGCTCCCCTGAGGTCAAGGTGGCAGACCTGGAGAAGCAGTCAGACGCATGGAGAAGACTCTCAGGGACTTGTTAGATAGGTCCCACTCTGAATGTGGCAGCCCCAACACTGTCAGGGAGCATGAGAGTCGAGAGTAAACAGGGCACCGTGCTGTGGATAAGTGGAATGTGCCCTCAGAAGGGACCTCTTCTTCAGCTGGTGAATGGGTATCCTTTCGCACCAAGGAACCATCTCTTGGCAGGGAGGGGGGGACTCTTGGTAGCTGGTGGTTCGATCCTTAGGCAGGTAGATAGCTGGGTGGCGAACCCGTGTATTGACCATATGGTGACTTGCCTGCCTGATGCAAAGGTAGCAGACATTATGCGTGTTCTAGATAGGCGTGTGCTAGATAGGATGGTAGATAGTGCTGGGGAGGAGCCAGTGGTCGTGGTACATGTTTACACCAATGATGTGGGGAAATGCAGTTGTGAGGTCCTGGAGGAAAAATTTCCTGCTGGGCAGGAAACCCAAGGCCAGGACCTCCAAGGTAGCCTTCTCGGAAGTGCTACCTGTTCTACGCGCAGGGCCGGAGAGACAGGCACAGATCAGGAGTCTCAATGCATGGATGAGACGATGGTGTAGGGGGGAAGGGTTCACGTTTGTTAGGCACTGGGATGCTTTTTGGAGCAAGAGGGAGCTGTACAAAAGGGATAGTCTCCACTTGACCCGAGAAGGAACCAGGCTGCTGGTGCTTAAAATCAAAAAGGTGGCAGAGCAGTTTTTAAACTGAATATTGGGGGAAAGCTGACAGGAAATGAAAAGTCTCTGGTTTGGGATGGCTCATCTCGGAGAGATGAGGGGGTAGCTGTTGCTTTTCTACAGGGAGGTGGATTGAAATTGTCCATTGAGACTATGGCTAGTGATATGGACTGCCTGACATGGTCTCAAGAGAGCAAGAGGAAGTTTGCAGGCTTCACATGTATGGGAAATTATAGGTGTTTCTATACAAATGCTAGAAGTGTCCAAGGTAAAATTGGGGAGTTGGAGTGCTTGGTGTTGGGGGGGGGGATAGACATCGTGGGTATTTCAGAAACTTGGTGGGATGGGGAAAATCAGTGGGATACGGTGATTCCTGGTTGTAAATTATATCGGAATGATGGGGGGGAAGGGCTGGCGGTGGGGTGGTTCTGTATGTCAGAGAGGATATACAGTCCAGTAAAACTGAGAGGGTAAGAGAATTGGATTTGTTTCTGGAAATGCTATGGGTTGAAATACTGGGCCCAAAAGGAAACTTAACACTAGGAGTTTGTTATCGCCCACCAGATCAAAAGATTGAGAAGGATTATAAAATGATGAATGAATTAAAGATAGTGGCTAGACGAAATAACTGTCATAATAGGTGATTTTAACTACCCACACATTGATTGGGTCAATATGTATTCAAGTCGGGAAAAAGAGATTGAGTTTCTAGACACTCTCAATGACTGTGCTATGGAGCAGATGGTCACAGAACCTACCAGGGGACAGGTGAACCTGGACTTGGTACTAAGTAATGCCCAAGACCTGGTGAGAGAAGTATTCAAGTCGGGAAAAAGAGATTGAGTTTCTAGACACTCTCAATGACTGTGCTATGGAGCAGATGGTCACAGAACCTACCAGGGGAGAGGCAATCCTGGATTTGGTTCTAAGTAATGCCCAAGACCTGGTGAGAGACGTAAAAGTGATTGCACCGCTTGGGAACAGTGATCATAATGTTATTGAATTTAACATTTGTATATATAGGGAGTTGCCCAAAAAGACTGACACAACCACTTTTAACTTTAAAAGGGGTAACTTCCCTGATATGAGGGGACATGTGAGGAGGAAACTGAAAGGAAAAGTAGAAAGGGTCAAAACCATTGGGGAAGCTTGGAGATTATTTAAAACTACAATCCTAGAAGCTCAGAAAAAAATATATACTGCAGGTTAGGAAAGGCA
>NW_015160317.1:156244-166138 GCF_001447785.1 Gekko japonicus
GTTCTGGTCACCACACCTCAAAAAGGATATTATAGCATAGGAAAAAGTGCAGAAAAGGGCAACTAGAATGATAAAAGGGTTGGAACACTTTCTCTATGAAGAAAGATTAAAACGCTTGGGGCTCTTTAGCTTGGAGAAACTATGGCTGAAGGCTGACATGATCGAAGTTTATAAGATTATTCATGGGATAGAGCAGGTAGAGAAAGAAGTACTTTTCTCCCTTTCTCACAATACAGGAACTCATGGGCACTCCATGAAATTGCTGAGCAGTCGGGTTAGAACAGATAAAAGGAAGTACTTCTTCACCCAAAGAGTGATTAACACATGGAATTCATTGCCACAGGAGGTGGTGGTGGCTACAAGCATGGACAGCTTCAAGAGGGAATTAGATAAGCATATGGAGCAGAAGTCCATTAGTGGCTATTAGCCACAAAGTATAGATAGGAACTCTCAGGCTGGGACAAGTGATGCTCTGTATTCTTGGTGCTTGGGGGGGGGCAACAGTGGGAGGGCTTCTAGTGTCCTGATCCCACTGCTGGACCTCCTGTTGGCACCTGGTATTTTTGGGGCAGGTCACGCAGGGCTCTTTTTGTAGCAGGTACTCATTAGCATATTAAGTGACACACCCCTAATGTAGCCAATCCTCCAAGAGCTTACAGTAGCTCCTGTAAGAAGAGCTTTGTAAGCTCTTGGAGGATTGGCTACATTAGGGGGTGTGGCCTAATATGCAAAGGAGTTCCTGCTACAAAAAGAGGCCCCCCCCGGCACTGTGTGACAGAGTGTTGGACTAGATGGGCCATTGGCCTGATCCAACATTGGCTCTCTTATGTACTTATGGAATGGAGGGCCTAATAGTTTTCCATAGAAAGAGACAAAGAAGCACATCTGTGTGGAGCGACTGGCTAGTATGATCTTTGAATTAAAGTTCAGAAGATTGTCTCAGTGGGGCCTGAGGTCTGTCAGGCAAAGGTGTCTTGAAGCAGCAGGGGAAGAAGGCCAGGATTCAGTAGGCCATATAAGATCAAATGTGAAAAGAGTATTATTTATTATTGTTTATTATTAACCAGGTTTTGACCCAACCTTTCTGCCTCCATAAGCCCACTGCAGTAGTCATAGAGAAGGGCATACTAACATACTAACAAAAGAGTGGGGCTCAATGTATTGAGTAGAATTATACCAACAGTTTCCATGCCTAACCCTCACACATTCAACCAAAGTTCTGTACATAAAGTATGTATACAGACTCTATATATGTGATCAGAAACTCTGCCCTTTCCAGGTTCCCTTTGACATGGAAGAGCCTATGTTCATACAGTCCAGATATTCATGTACACAGCTTGGGAACAGCAGGCATGAATAATCAAGGCCCCCTTCATGTTTTCAGACTCCATGTTGAATGTATGAACAGGCTAAAAAGGTGAGTTAGGCAGAAGAGCCGATGGTGGCTATCTCTTTGGTTTGATTAGGTGGTAGGCAAGGAGATCTCAGTAGGCAAGGAGTGAGACAAGCAACTGGCTCAGGCAGAATGGCTGAAGATCATCTGTCATGCTTAGGAATTTAGGACTAGAGGTACCATTAGTGTATTTGCTCTAAGGCATAAGAGATCTTAAAACTAGTCATATCCAACATGGCCAAATCTGGGATCAATTTTGTGATGTTTGCATGTCCATTAAGAACTGTTTCCCAGTCACATATATCATATGTTTCTGTAGACTAAGTAACTGGCAGACAGATGTCTGAACTGACTCTGTTGGAAAGTGTCTGGTGCCAGGCTTGAAGCCATCCCTGGAACCTTTCCACAGCTCATCCCAGGTGCCACTGAACCAGGAAGCCCTGCAGCCCCTCTTGAAACCCAGACAGCCAGTCGTATCTTGGGTGAAGCCACCCATGCCAGGCAAGGCTGAGAGGGAGAGCGAAGCCATCGGAGAATGCTTGAATGGCTGGAGAGAAGGAGAGGACCCCAGGGATGCAGGTGGAGCAAGCAGTCACATTGGTTTGGGTTTTTTTTAGTTTTATTAATTTTCCAACACAGGTACAAAAAAAAAATAATGAAAGAGCAAGCAGTCACATTGTGATGGGTTTTTGAGAGGCAGACAGCCTTGCTTGTGATTCCTGCTGTGGCAAGAGGATTGGGGAGGGCTGGGTCAGGTTCATGGGGCTTAGAGGGCCATGGGCCAAGGAAACGACCCCAGGCCCATCAGTCCTGGGTGGCTTCTTCCTGGGAGTGAGGTCTGAGGCTCTCCCTGCCTTGGCCTCTCCAAGCAGGTCTCTTCAGGTGGCAGGACGGGCATTACAATGTCAAGGGTGGGATAGGGAGGCAGAGTTCTAGGCGGGGTCAGGGCCAGCAGGACCCAGTGACAAACATACCTCCTTGAAGGACAGCTGTCAGCCCCAATTACCCCCTCAGCAGCAGCTACAGGCATTCAGCAGAGGGATGGGGGTTGGTTCTGGGAAAAGGGTGATAAGTTAAAAAGGAGCTCTGATCAGCAAGCCGAAGAAAGTCTTTAAGACTCAATGGTGGAGAATGGATTTGCTCAGGCAAGAGGAGGAGGAGAAGGGTAAGCCAAACCCACTCCCCCTATTCTAAGACTTTTGAAGCACCTGGGCTCAGGACCAGTGGGATGGCAGAAGGTGGCATACCCCCGGAGGGCATCCCAAGCATGACAGAAAACATTGAAAACATCTTAGAAAATATGAAGTGACATAACCCTGCTGGATCAGACCAATGGTTCATCTAGTCCACACAGTGGCTGATAGGGATGGACAAAAACTGGATCACGAATGAAAGTTCGTGATGAATTTTGGCTGGTGTGCGGTTTGCTAACTGAAGTTCTGGAACTGAAGAGTTGTCACAAACTTCCATGGATTTTAAGGCAGTTCATGGTGGTTCATGGCAGTTCATGAAGAGCAGAAATCAGGGGTTTAAATGGATCCAAGCCATTTAAAACCCCTGCATTCTGCTCTTCACAAAATACAGCTGAGCGTTGGGGAGGAGAAAACAGGGGTTTAAATGGTTCTGAGCAATTTGTACCCTTGCTTTCTGCTCCCTGCCACTTTTCACTTTGGATAGGGAGCAGAAAGCAGAGGTTTAAATAGCTTGGAGCCATTTAACCCTCTGCTTTCTGCTCCCTGCCATAAGTGAAAAGCGGTGAGGAGCAGAAAGCAGGTGTCATGAACTGACACAAACCAGTTCAGTTCATGCACCAATCTCCTGGTTTGTATTGATTTGTGGTTCAGTTCATTCTCCTAGTGGCCTAACAGTTCTTCTGGATGGCCAACAACAGGGAATAGAGGCCAGGGCCTTCCCCTGATGTTGCCTCCTGGCTCTGGGATTCAGAGGTTCAGTGCCTCTGAATGTAGAGGTTCCCCTCAGTCACCATGGCTAGTAGCTGCTGATAGACTTGTCCTCCATGAATCTACCTAATCCCCTTTTAGAGCTGTTTATCCCTGTGGCCATAACTACATCCTCTGGCAGCGAATTCCACATTTTAATCTCTCTATGTATTCCTTTTTTCCGTACTGAATCTACTGCCCATCAGCTTCATTGGATGCCCTCAAGTTCTAGTATTTTGGGAGAGGGGGAAATTTCTCTTTGTCGACTCTCTCCACCTCATGCATAACTTTATAAACCTCTATCATGTCCGCCCACTCGTAGTAGTCTCTTTTCTAAACTGAAAACTCCCAGACTCTTCAGCCTTTCCTCATAGGGAAGGTGCTCCAACCCCCTAATCATCTTGGTGGCCTTCCTCTGTACTTTTTTCAGCTCTGCGATGTCCTTTTTATCTGTGCTGGTCTATGTATGATGGCCCACTAGAATTGCCATCTATTTGGAGAGAAAAAATCTTGCCCTTTTAACAGAGGGTTAATGGATAGAAATGGGCATCTGAAGTTTTTTATGGCATAGACTTCATTTGGTAAATAACATCCCATTCAGCCTCTGTTAAAGGATCAGGACATTTTTTTCTCCAGGTTGCTGGCAGTCTTATGGCCTACTTAAGTCTTTGCTGTCATCAAGTGATGAACATGCATTTTTGAGCCAGCTCTAAATTTTTAAGATAGGCTATTCCCCCCCCCAAAAAAGCCTTACAAGGTGACCCCTGTCAGATCCCAATTCTGCAAAGTAATATGGTTAGCCAAAATGGCACTACAGCATCATCCTTTCTGGCATAAGTTACAGAACCGGATACCTGCAGGCCATGAGGATTTAAGGTTTCAGGTGTCGGTCTTGCAAAATCTCTGTTGTACTTGGCATTGTTCAGCACCCTTACTGGCAAGCTTATCAGAGACAAGTTGAAGGCTGAATCAGCTTGTGAAAGCTGGATTCCCTCTCCTGTTTTGACCTAATGCCTGTGAAGCAAAAGAACAGCCACAACTAGGAACAGGATAGCCATACGGTTATGTAGAGAGATGGCTAATGGAAGGCTCACTCTAGGGAGCAAGTCCCAGATCTGCCTCACTAATTGAAATGTGTTTCAAATTCTGGAACAAGGTGGATGACTTTGGCTTTGAATTAACATCAGTTTTTTACTTATTTTAGCCAGTGTTCTGTGTCTTCTGGAGTTATGAGGCATGTAATATCTTTTGTTCTGCTTGCAGCTAAATGTTAGAATAAAACTGGTGGAAGCCTCAAGGCTTGTGTTCTGCTCGTTTTAATTGCTCATATAGCTGTTTTTCCCTTCTTGAAGCAATGCCATTTTTTTCTCTTGGCTGACCAATGTAACCATGGTATGCATTATGTTAATGATGCACAGATTTATAGTGTATGGGTTTTTAATTGATTTACTGCTTGTGTGTTATGGTTTATTGTGTAGAGTTTCTTTTGAAATGTCACATCCATTGGCTCATGCATTAGTAAAACTGACTGCCAATCAGCCATGTGCCTCACTGTAAAGCTGGTAATATTTTCTCAAGCTACCTCTTTATAAGGAAATACTGTAGAAGAAACTTTCTTTTACTAACCATTTTTAGAAATTTCACTGAAATTGCTGAGGGGTAACAAATCCCATAAATAAACATTAGTTTGTAACTTGCAAGGCCACCTGGCCTCTCCAATGGAGACTTTGATGGTCGAAGAGGCTGAATAATGAAAACATGTGTGGAGATGTGAATGGGAACATCTGCTTCAGTCCTGAACTCTTCTTTCCCCTCATTTTCATACCCATAATTGCATAAAACTGTGAATTTGTTTGCGAAAATGCTATTCTTAGTATAGATCTCCATATTTACATTGCATATCAGTCCCAGCCAAAACTGAAGATGTATTTATTCACATCCCTATGCTATGAGTGTAATGCCATTGCACAAGCTTGTTGAAAGCTGCATTGCATTCATTATTTTATATATGAGCGTGGACACATGGTAAAAAATACAGTAGAGTAAAGGTGGTAGACCAGGGATGATTCTTTTAACTGTCTGGTTTTACTGCCATCACCAGTCCCCCCCCCCCCTCTGATTAATTGTCAGATGAGATTTTCATCATATAATGGAGGGAATGACATAGGCCATTTTGAAAAACTTAGTGCTTTTTAAGTCAAAAGAATTTGCTATCCTATGCCTTTAAGACCATTGCAGCAGCTAATTTTTACTTTCATTTTCAGCATTTTTGTGCCTAAAAAACAGCATGTCTAAATACTACAGCTGTTGCCTGCCTTTTTCTGCGTGAAACCTCCTAATTTAGAAAGAGAGAGGGGAAAAGACAGACAGTGTGAACACAACAGCACTGTAAAAAGTACCTCCCATTTTGCCCCTGACCTTGTCCTATCTAGCAATTAAGAGCAGAGAATTCTTCTTTTTAAAAAATGAAATCAGGTTTTTAATTAGTCTCTGCTTAGTATATATTCCAAATCACTGATAGTTCCCACCTTTGCTACCAAAGATTCATTCATATGGATATGCCAGTATTTGGTCCAGGGGACCTTCAGCATGCAAAGTATGCTCTATCAGTAAGTTATTTTCCTCTCTTCTTTATCTAGAAAATGGGGCTCTGAACATATGCTGTGGTGTATTCGAAATTGCCGCATGACTCTCCATGTTAAGCTTCGAGACAGATGAAGGCTCCTCCGAACTAACTTACTATTGGTCGCTCCACAACAGCGACCAATCAGAACTGCACCAATTCCCTGCAAGGGAAGAACTCTCATTGGACGTTATCCACACAACCTCATTGGTTGTTTATTATAAATAGGCGTGGCTACATTAGCCTGGGAATGTTTAAAAGGAGCCTAGCTCCCAATGTTAATCTGTTCTGGTTATGACTTCTTTCAAGTGCTTGTTCGTACCTACAATAATGCTGATCCCTTTTGTTGAAATCACTCTCCGGTTCTTTGTTAGCGGCGATCTAACATATGCCATCACAAATGTGTTAGTTTTTAAGTTGTCATCACACTGTTCCTTGTTTCTTGGAAAACTAGTTCTCCTCACTTTTGTAATAAATTATTTTTAAAAGGGATTTCAAGCAAGATCTAAAGTCAGACAGATGAACACTGTAATTTACTCATATACACAACACACAGAACTGTAGCATATTATTTAGGAGGCATGGGCGTGAACCTAAATATGAGCAGTCAGTGTGATGCGGTGGCAAAAAAGGCAAATTCAGTCTTGGGTTGTATTAAAAGGGCCACAGCATTGAAATTGCAGGAGGTCATAGTCTCTCTATATACTGCCTTGGGTCAGGCCGCACCTTGAGTACTGTGTAAAAAAAGCCTTACAAGGTGACCCCTGTCAGATCCCAATTCTGCAAAGTAATATGGTTAGCCAAAATGGCACTACAGCATCATCCTTTCTGGCATAAGTTACAGAACCGGATACCTGCAGGCCATGAGGATTTAGGGTTTCAGGTGTCGGTCTTGCAAAATCTCTGTTGTACTTGGCATTGTTCAGCACCCTTACTGGCAAGCTTATCAGAGACAAGTTGAAGGCTGAATCAGCTTGTGAAAGCTGGATTCCCTCTCCATTCCTAGACATAGTCCTACTGAGTCAACCTTGAAGCAAAGTAACCTACATAACAATATGAAGCCAGCAAGCCTGTGCAGAGGAAACCCTGTGCTGGGCTTTATCCATTCTGAGGAAGTTACAAGAATAAATACAACATGGCATATGCTTTGCACTGCCACCATGCTCAGGATCAATTATGAAAATTAGGGATTTTTCAAAGATTGCTTTGCATGATTTTTCTCCCTTTTACAAAGACTGAAATAGCAGAATATAAGAAAAGAAAACAACACATGGTAGGAAGATAATGGAATAGGTTAGTGGAAGGAGAAGTGAACACAGGCTGTAATGTTTTGACCTAATGCCTGTGAAGCAAAAGAACAGCCACAACTAGGAACAGGATAGCCATACGGTCATGTAGAGAGATGGCTAATGGAAGGCTCACTCTAGGGAGCAAGTCCCAGATCTGCCTCACTAATTGAAATGTGTTTCAAATTCTGGAACAAGGTGGATGACTTTGGCTTTGAATTAACATCAGTTCTTTACTTATTTTAGCCAATGTTCTGTGTCTTCTGGAGTTATGAGGCATGTAATATCTTTTGTTCTGCTTGCAGCTAAATGTTAGAATAAAACTGGTGGAAGCCTCAAGGCTTGTGTTCTGCTCGTTTTAATTGCTCATATAGCTGTTTTTCCCTTCTTGAAGCAATGCCATTTTTTTCTCTTGGCTGACCAATGTAACCATGGTATGCATTATGTTAATGATGCACAGATTTATAGTGTATGGGTTTTTAATTGATTTACTGCTTGTGTGTTATGGTTTATTGTGTAGAGTTTCTTTTGAAATGTCACATCCATTGGCTCATGCATTAGTAAAACTGACTGCCAATCAGCCATGTGCCTCACTGTAAAGCTGGTAATATTTTCTCAAGCTACCTCTTTATAAGGAAATACTGTAGAAGAAACTTTCTTTTACTAACCATTTTTAGAAATTTCACTGAAATTGCTGAGGGGTAACAAATCCCATAAATAAACATTAGTTTGTAACTTGCAAGGCCACCTGGCCTCTCCAATGGAGACTTTGATGGTCGAAGAGGCTGAATAATGAAAACATGTGTGGAGATGTGAATGGGAACATCTGCTTCAGTCCTGAACTCTTCTTTCCCCTCATTTTCATACCCATAATTGCATAAAACTGTGAATTTGTTTGCAAAAATGCTATTCTTAGTATAGATCTCCATATTTACATTGCATATCAGTCCCAGCCAAAACTGAAGATGTATTTATTCACATCCCTATGCTATGAGTGTAATGCCATTGCACAAGCTTGTTGAAAGCTGCATTGCATTCATTATTTTATATATGAGTGTGGACACATGGTAAAAAATACAGTAGAGTTAAGGTGGTAGACCAGGGATGATTCTTTTAACTGTCTGGTTTTACTGCCATGGAAGATGTATTTATTCACATCCCCATGCTATGAGTGTAATGCCATTGCACAAGCTTGTTGAAAGCTGCATTGCATTCATTATTTTATATATGAGTGTGGACACATGGTAAAAAATACAGTAGAGTTAAGGTGGTAGACCAGGGATGATTATTTTAACTGTCTGGTTTTACTGCCATGACCACTCCGCCCCCCCTGATTAGTATATTTTCCAAATCACTGATAGTTCCCACCTTTGCTACCAAAGATTCATTCATATGGATATGCCAGTATTTGGTCCAGGGGACCTTCAGCATGCAAAGTATGCTCTATCAGTAAGTTATTTTCCTCTCTTCTTTATCTGGAAAATGGGGCTCTGAACATATGCTGTGGTGTATTCGAAAAGGCTTACGTGAATTGCCGCATGACTCTCCATGTTAAGCTTCGAGACAGACGAAGGCTCCTCCAAACTAACTTACTATTGGTCGCTCCACAACAGCGACCAATCAGAACTGCACCAATTCCCTGCAAGGGAAGAACTCTCATTGGACGTTATCCACACAACCTCATTGGTTGTTTATTATAAATAGGCGTGGCTACATTAGCCTGGGAATGTTTAAAAGGAGCCTAGCTCCCAATGTTAATCTGTTCTGGTTATGACTTCTTTCAAGTGCTTGTTCGTACCTACAATAAAGCTGATCCCTTTTGTTGAAATCACTCTCCGGTTCTTTGTTAGCGGCGATCTAACGTATGCCATCACAAATGTGTTAGTTTTTAAGTTGTCATCACACTGTTCCTTGTTTCTTGGAAAACTAGTTCTCCTCACTTTTGTAATAAATTATTTTTAAAAGGGATTTCAAGCAAGATCTAAAGTCAGACAGATGAACACTGTAATTTACTCATATACACAACACACAGAACTGTAGCATATTATTTAGGAGGGATGGGCGTGAACCTAAATATGAGCAGTCAGTGTGATGCGGTGGCAAAAAAGGCAAATTCAGTCTTGGGTTGTATTAAAAGGGCCACAGCATTGAAATCACAGGAGGTCATAGTCTCTCTATATACTGCCTTGGGTCAGGCCGCACCTTGAGTACTGTGTGCAGTTCTGGAGGCCTCAATTCAAAAAGGATGTGGACAAAATCGAGAGGGTGCAGAAGAGAGCAATGAGGATGATCGGGGTCTGGAGACTGAGCCCTATGAGGAAAGGCTAAGGGCCTTGGGAATGATTAGTTTGGAGAAGAGGAGATTGAAGGGAGACATGAGTGCTCTCTTTAAATATTTGCAAGGCTGTCATTTAGAGGAGGGCAAGGAGCTGTTCCAGTTGGCAGCAGAGGATAGGACCCGAAGTGATGGTTTTAAATTACATGCAGAGCCTGGATATTAGGAAAACATTTTTCATGGTCAGAGTGGTTCAAAGGTGGGATCAGCTGCCTAGGGAGGTGGTTAGCTCCCTTTCACTGGCAGCTTCCAAGAAGAGGCTGGACGAATATTTGTCAGAGATGCTTTAGGCTGGTCCTGCATTGGGCAGGGGGTTG
>NW_015160317.1:169635-189933 GCF_001447785.1 Gekko japonicus
TATAGAGGATGGTATGGAGTTATTTTCTGTTGCCCCAGAAGGTTGGACCAGAACCAATGGGCTGAAATTAAATCAAAAGAGTTTTCAGCTAAGCATTAGGAAGAACTTCCTGTCAGTCAAAGCGGTTGCTCAGTGGAACAGGCTTCCTCAGGAGGTGGTGGGCTTTGGAGGTTTTCAAACAGAGGCTAGATGGCCAACTGACAGCAATGCTGATTTTGTGAACTTAGGCAGATCATGAGAGGGAGGGCAGGAAGGGTTGTATCAGTGCTTAGTTCCTGTGGCCCTTCCTTACATGCCCAGGGAAATGCTGATTGCCACTTTGGAGTCAGGAAGCAATTTTTCTCTAGACAAGTTTGGCTGGAGATCCTGAAGGTTTTTTTGTCAACAGAAGTATTTGTGAATTTCCTGCATTGTGCAGAGGGTTGGACTAGATGACCCTGGAGGTACCTTCCAACTCTATGATTCTATGGAACAATTACGGTCAGAATGCTGCCTAACCTAACAAACAGGAAGTTGCTTAAATGTTAGGAACCTGCCCAAACTACTTATTTTTTCTTTTTCCTTTTTAATTTTTTTAAAAAAATTAAGTAAATTTTATATATTACATACAAAGAAAACAACAGGTTAACCGCATAATATAACATTTGGATTTCCAAACCCAAAAAATGAAGCTTTTACAATGCAAAAAATAGCAATAAAGTCAAAAAATAGTTTACATTCCGGAACTACAAACAGGTAAGTATTTCTTTATATTTTGGTTTTATATATTACATACAAAGAAAACAACAGGTTAACCGCATAATATAACATTTGGATTTCCAAACCCCAAAAATGAAGCTTTTACAATGCAAAAAATAGCAATGAAGTCAAAAAATAGTTTACATTCCGGAACTACGAACAGGTAAGTATTTCTTTATATTTTGGTGGAATAAGGCTTATTTGAGTAGTGAGATTTTCTTGAGCATATTCCACAAATGGAGACCATTTGGCTAGCAAATTCGAGTTGACATTAGAACCATCAGGCTTCATGACTGAGTCCGATATTTTGTCCATAACAAACAAGTCCCATATATTGACAAACCACTGTGTGGTTGAAATAGAGGAAGAGTCTTTCCAGCTCGCTGCAATTAGTGTTTTAGCTGCAATTAGAAGAACTGAAATAAGGTCCTGATAAATCCAAGGTATGTGACAGTCTTTCCAGAGGTCTAATAATATCAACTCCTGTGAAGGAACGATGTCATAGCCAGTTATATCCATGATGTATTGAAACATTTTTTGCCAAAACTCCATTACAATCGTACAATCCTACCAATAAATGAATAAACGAGCCTTGGACCCCACACTTCCTTCAACAAAGTGGCAAATATGTTGGTGCGATATGGTGTAATTTGCTGGGTGTAATGTACCATTGCATCAAGATTTTATAACCTTGGAGTCGTATATTGATAGATTTAGAAGATAAAGTCGGTGATGACCAAATCTTCTCCCAGTCTTTCCATGCAGTCAGCCTGCCAGCTATTTTGGTAACTGAGAAGATTAGGAGAGTATGATTCTAATAGTATTTTGTAGATAAACACTATTTTGTTTCAGAGATATAGATGTTCAGCTTTCATGTTTTGTTCAAAGTCTGCGAGAGGACGCTTTAGACCTTCTTGGAAGTCTAGTGAACAGCACAAAGAAGACAACTGTGCATATTCAAACCAAGGTAAGTGGCATGAATGTTTTTGTTCCAAGAAGGCTTTTTTTTACTATTTCGGGTCCCTGTAAAATATCTGTAAATCGAGTGAGCTTTCTGCCTCTCCAGATTCTAAAAGAATCAGGAGCTTGAGCTGGTAAAAACCATGTAAAGGTAAAGGTAAAGGTTCCCTTGCTCGAAAGCCAGTCGAATCCGACTCTAGGGTTGCGGTGCTCATCTCCGTTTCAAAGCCGAAGAGCCAGCGCTGTCCGAAGACGTTTCCGTGGTCATGTAGCCGGCATGACTAAACACCAAGGCGCATGGAACGCTGTTACCTTCCCACCGAAGTGGTACCTATTTATCTACTTGCAATTTCTTGCTTTCGAACTGCTAGGTTGGCAGGAGCTGGAACTCGAGATGAGAGCTCACTCCATCTTGCGGCACCCGGGTCTCGAACTGCTGAACTACTGACCTTCCACAGCCTGCAGTTCAGCGTCTTAACCACTTGAGCCACCGCAGCTCCAAAAACCATGACTGGCCTATAAAAGATGACATAGGTGATGGAGACGGGGCTAAAGGTTTTTTTCCGCTTGTCCCGTATTTTAAGACTATTACTAAGAAAGAAATTATGGTGTATCATACCTGGTCTTTTACTAGGTTTTTCCCATAGAATGGATTCCAGTGTATAATTTTCTAAATAAAATTGTTCTATAATTTTCCAATCATTAGTATAATTACCATTGTAAAACTTCAGAAGTCCCAATAATGTCACAGCCTCATGATACAGGTCAGGAAGAGCTAGACCACCTCTATTAGTAGGTCTCTTTAGAGTATTTAAACTAATCCTAGGTCTAGCAGAGTTCCAAATAAAACTTGAAAAGGCTTTTTGCCAGGATTTGAAATAGTATTTAGGAATTTCCAAAGCGATAGTGCAAAACAGGTATAAACATTTCGGGAAAATAAAGGATTTGATTATTTGGATTTTTTTCATCCATGAGGAAAGAGATGATGCTTGACTCAAGTGAGAGTCTTTGGTAAAATCTTTTAGGGAGGAGAAATTTACCTTCAGAAGGTCTTCTATGTTAAGAGGAATCTTGATCCCTAAATAGTGCCATACCCTTGTCACCCAACTGAAGGAATAATGTTTAGAGATGTAATCTTTTTGGGTTTGAGATATATTAATTGGGTATAATTGTGTTTTTGAAGGGATGGCTTTAAGGCTAGAAACAATGCCAAAAGTTGAAAGGAATTGCTGAAGGTTCAGCAAAGTATGTTCTGGGTGTGTTAAGGTCAGAGCTAGGTCATCTGCAAAAAGACTGAGTTTCATTTGTTTGGAGCCAGTCTGTATGCCATAAATTTGAGGATTATCCCTAACAGCTTGTGCAAAGGGCTCAATAGCCAGGGCAAACAACAGGGGCGACAAGGGGCATCCCATCGGGTGCCTCTGGCCAACTGAAAAACTTCAATGTCTGAGTTATTTATTTGAATGTATGTAATCGATACATCGCTTGAATGGCATAAATTCCTGAAAACTGGACCGAAATCCATATAACTTGTGGCGGAACAGGCCTGTTCTGACATACAGACCCTGTTCTGCCAGCCTCCTCCTTAGCCTATGCCAATTCCTGGAGGGTGCTTTTCCACTTCTTCCCACTAGGGTACCGCTGCCACCACTGTCCTTTCAGGTTATTCCTGCCAGGAGGGACAGACTCCCAACACCCCTTCTCAAACTGAGGCTCTGCCTCTGGTCTCCTGCTACCCAGCTCCTGCTTAACACAGAGACCAAATTCCTTCTTTGGGGGCTCCCTGGAGGATTGGCAACAGGTGCCTTGACTGCTTGCCTACCCCCTTCCTGGGACTTCCCTCTTACAGTTGGGGGAACAATGTGGTCCAGAGAACATTACCAACTTCAAAAAGTAAAATATTTATTTAAAAGAGAAAAAGGTTACAAGCATATTTCTAGCACAGCACCAGATCAGCAACCAGAAGGACAAAGAAAAGTTGGTCATAATCGCATCCTTCTTTCCCTGGTTCTAAAACTTACTCTACTAGATATTGAACTAGAGTAGGCAATTTGAAGCTTAGAAAGTTACAACAGGTTCTAAAGATGTTTCGTTACCTAGTCTCTCTGCAGCCAGCAGGCCAGGCCACATGGCCGATGGCTCCTGGCCTGCAGATCAGAGCTCAGCCGTCTGTCCTCTCCCAAAGATCAGCACCAAGAGTCAAAGAAAGAGACCCTCCCTCCTGAGAGCAATCCCTTTTATTAAACCTCTGGCTTCACCCATTCTACATAACACTCTCCACCCCCTTTGACCTGGTCTGCCCAGGTCACCCAGGTGGACCATGGGCCCCTCAGGTGCATCCTGGGAGCCCTCCTTGCAGGCATTCTGGGAGATCTCCAGGAGTCACCTGGAGATTCCTGACACCAAATCCCTCAGTTCCTTTACAAGTCAATCCATTTGCATAACTATGGCAGGTAATTGCCCAAGCTTCCTGCCATTCCAGAGAGAAGAGGGGGAAAACAGGAACACTTTAAGAATTCAGAATGGGGAGGGGGGGTTTCTCCATACAACTCAATAAACATTCTAGGTACTGCGGTTCCACTGTGTCAAATGCCTTTTCAAGGTCAACAGACAAAATGAAGGATGAGTTGACATGGTTTTTTTTTTTAAAGAACTGAATAATATCTATGATTTTCCTAGTATTATCTGAAATATCACGTCCAGGGATGAGCCCTGTTTGATCTGGTGCAATGTACGTTCCAATCAATTTGTTAAGCCAAGAAGCTAATGTTGCCATAAAGATCTTATAATCAGTATTCAACAAAGAAATAGCACAATATGAACTAGGGCAATTAGGCTCTCTGTCTTTTTTAGGAATAACTATGATTTTGGCTAGACTCCATGTAGGGGGCATTATGCCAGTTTGTAAAATGTTGTTGCATGTCTCAGCCAGATGAGTGGAGATAAAATGACTGTATTTCTTATAAAATTCCGGCGTGAAGCTGTCTGTACCTGGGGATTTGTTGTTTTTGTGATTTAATGGTAGATTGGATTTCAAGTGTCATGATTGGTTCTTCAAGCCAATCTTTATGATGCTGGGATAGGACCTTTTGCAAGGGGTGGTACAAAAAAAATCTTTGATCTGTGTACTTGCTGGGCTTGTTGAAGCATAAAGGGTTTTATAATAGTTAAAAATGCTTCTTTGATAGCTTTGGTAGAATATTTTAAGAAACCTTTTTTGTCCCTGATTGCCAACAGAGTATTATCAGCCCTTTTCTGCCACACTTTCCATGCAAGCAACCTAAGAGCTTTGGGTCCTGCAAGCCAATATTTTTGCTTGACATGTAAAAGTTGCTTCTGGATTTTAGTAGTTTCCATAGCTTCTAACTTTTCCCCCTTTCTAGCTCCAACTTTTTGTATGTTTGTTTCTTACAATGTTTTTTGAAATCAGTCTCTAATTTTGCTATATTAGCAAGAATTTCTAATTTTAATTTTGTTTGTTCTTTCTTGTAGGAGACAGCTTTGGCAATGATCTTTCCCTTGATGACAGCCTTAAAGGCGTCCCATACCATGTTTTGAGATATGCCACAAGATGCATTGAGTTCAAAATAGTCTGTAATGTCTCTTTCAGTAGCCTCTGAAATCAAGGATGTTAATAAAAGTGAGCTGTTCAGTTTCCAAACATGACTTTGTATGTTTATTTCCTGCCTTTGCATGTGTCAAATCATGGTTGGGTGGTCCAACCACAAACGGACTCCAATGTCATCTAAGGGAAATAGGTTGCTAATATGTGTTGAAACTAAAATGAAATCAATGCAAGTGTGCACATTGTGCTGTGCTGAGTAATAAGTGTAATCTTTTTCACGTCCGTGTCTCAATCTCCAAATATCACTAAGGTGAAATCTAGAGAATAATGATGTCAACTGGGTATTAAAATCACTAACTGTTTTATTAGGTGGTAGGGTTCTAGTTCTCAAGTGAGAACGGTTCAGAAAGGAATTGGCTATATAATTAAAGTCTCTGCCAATGACGTAGGGGTCATCACTAAAGGCATTTAATTGAGTCAAAGTCTCTTTCAGAAATCCTATCTGTCCTACATTTGAGGCATACAATGATACCAGAGTCAACTTATCTCCATTAAAAGTCCCATTAACAAAAATATATCTTCCCATTGGGTCCTTACGCAGTTTTTCTAACTAGAATATGAATACTAAATAAGATGGCAACCCCTCTAGCTTTAGAGGTGCCTTCTGCTAAGTATTGTTGAGGGAATTTTGAAAGGTTAGACACTGAACTTTGATTTTTATTTAGGTGAGTCTCCTGCAGGAAAATCACCTCAGGTTTTTGTTGCGACAGGGCACTAGCAATACATTTTATGTATTGCATTTAATGTATTGCATTTAATCCCCTGCAATTAAGAGAGACAAATTTTGCAGTCATTGGATCCATATCAATATTTTAATGAAAAAATCATGGTGAAGTACACTAGTTCCTGTGGGCTTTCAGTAACCTGTTGGACTAAGAGTGATTGGAAGTGTTCTGCAATAGAACTTACCCCCATATTTAAGGTAAACAAAATTAACATGGTGTGAAACAGCATCATTATTACATCAAGGTTCTGGCTCTATTCCCATAGAACTGACCTTATCCTTGCAAAGGAAAAAGATACAACATGAGAAATCCTGGAGGTGAACTGCTTACCATCAACAAAGGTATTATTATTGCAAGCCAAAAAAGATACCTTAACAACTCTACAGTGCCATAATGCAGGATCTTAGGTTCTGTTTAAATTTTTAAAAAGTTAACCTTATAAAACAATACAAACACCAACTATCGTAGGATTAATTTTGAAATCCTACATTCCCTTTCTCTTAGGGAATTGTTTTGCTTTGCTGTGTGGAAAGACATAAAATGAAAACTATTAACGAGCTTTTAAAATTAAACTTAATTCAAATATTAACTGGGCTAGAACATTGTAACACTCCCCCCTTCCCCTTAATGTGCTGAATATAAGATGGTTATAGGTACAGCCAACCATAACAATATTTGGAAGAAACCTCTGACAATAAAGGAAAAAGTATTCATTGAATTTACTGTCCTGGATACCATGTCCTTATACAGACTATCTGTTTCTGCATCTTCTTGGTTTCTGCCAGCTGAAGGTGTTGCATAGCTTGTCCTGCTGTTCTTCATCTTGATAGAGTGGTTCCTGTGGTTCCAGTTGAAGAGCTTTCAGAAGTATCAGACCAGAGTCCACATCCAATGCATAAAGAGTGTGATCCTGGTATACCACTTGCAGTTTGCAGTATGACACCCATTTAATGTTAGCCTTGATCAAAGCAGAAGTGATAGGCCTTAGCAGACGCCTTTTAAGCAAGGTTTCTGATGAAAGATCTTGCAGGACCTGAATTTTAGAGTCGTTATACACCTCCACCACATGTGAAAAAATGTTCCTATATTGTTTTTAAATTTCCAACAATTTCTTGAAGCTGATTTGTAACATTTGGCTATTTTGTCAGGCGACCAATACCATCTGTGAAATAGTTTATAAATATTTTCTTTAAAGGAGATTGCTCTCATTAATTTCATCGCCTTCCATATTTTAGACCAATAATCTAACTGGATATTATATCCTAAGTCCTGCATCCAAGTTATCATTGGAGTTTTTACTATTTCATCCTGCATATAGTCTTCTAGAAGATAATTATATATTTTTTGTATAAGTTTATCATTGGATGGTAACCATATTTTGTCCCAATCTGACTTTGATGTGTAAAATCCGATTATTTTATCTTTATTGTATCTTGATTGTAATTGTGTACTTTCCCACCACATAAGATTTATATTAATTAATTTTAGGTTTTCTATTGTTCTTATCATCTAATAGAGTTTTGTATGATTTTCTTTTTTCTTCTGTCATCAATGTTGGTTTTACGAACGCTTCTAGTGGGGTTTTGGAATCCTTGTATAATATTTTTATTTTATTTTTCCTCAGATTTTTTATTAACGCTCCCCTAATAATATGTTGGTGAAAGTTAGTGTGTATTTTATCTTTTCCATACCAGGTATAGGTGTGCCAGCCCATGCTTAGATCATGGCCTTCTAATTGTAGAGTTCTCCAATTTTCAAGTATTATCCAATCTTTAATCCATCCCAAAGCAGCTGCCTGGTAATCCACCTCTCTCTTTTTTATCCTGTAAGGTCTTCCATTTAATTCTTGCTTTTTTGGGGAACCATATAAAGTAACTGGTGATTGTATCCATCTCTGTAAAAAAAATTGGTCTTCTTTAAGATTGGTATATTTTAAGACAAAAAAAGGAATCGAGGGAGACTATTCATTTTAATTGTTGCAATCCTACCCATTAGTGAAAGCTGCAATTCTTTCCATTTATGTATGTCTTTTTAAATTACCTACAGTAATTTTTTATAGTTGTTTTCCATCAACATACTGTTTCTGTTTGTTATAATTATGCCAAGATATTTGATTTTGTTTGTAACTTCTATTTTTGTGATATCTTGCATTTTATCTATTACTTCTTTCGTACAGTTTTTTATTATTATTTTAGTCTTTTTAAAGTTTATTCTGCCACCAATCTATATTCTTGTATTGTTTCTAAAAGCTGTGGAGTTGAAATTAACAGTTCCTCTAGTATGAAAACTAGATCATCAGTGAAGGCTTGTAATTTGTATTCTTCACCTTTTGTTTTCAAGCCTTTTATTTTATTGTTTTGTCTAATGTTGTCATTTAAGGTTTCTAGTATGAAAATAAATAGTAACAGGGACAGAGGGCTACCTTGTCTCATTCCTTGTTGAATTTCAATGTTGTGTGTCATATCTCCATTAATTATTATTTTAGCCTGTTGTTTCTTATAAATAGCTGAAATCATTGAAAGGAAATTGTTGTCGCACTCTCAGCTCTCTAATTTTAAGCTCTCTAAGTCTTAAAAATTCCCAAGATACGTTATCGAATGTTTTCTCCGCATCTAAAAACAATGACGCCAACTGTTTCTCCAGGTGAGCTTCATAGAATTCCAACACATTAATTATAGTTCTTATATTGTTTTTCATCTGTCTTTTTGGAAGGAACCCTGCTTGGTCTTGGTGGATAACTTGTTGTAATACTTTTTTAAGTCTTGTTGCTAATATGTTGGCAAAAATTTTGTAATCTGCATTTAGTAGGGAGATAGGTTTGTAATTTTGGATTTCATTTCCATCAGATTCTGGTTTATGAATTAGAGTTATAAGTGCTTCATTCCAGGAGTCCGGTACTTTCCCTTTTTTATAATATTTTGGAGGACGTCTTTAAAGGGCACTAGTAATTGTTCTTCAAACTTTTGGTAGACTTCTGCGGGTACAGCTGCAGGGTTTTTTGGATGACACCTCCATATTAGATCCCTTCCAGTCCGGTTTCCAACCAGGCCATGGGACAGAGACGGTCCTGGTCACCCTTACAGATGATCTCTGGAGGCATCTGGATTGGGGCAATATGGCAGTGTTGTTGCTGTTAGACCTGTCGCCAGCGTTCAACACGGTCGACCATCAACTACTGATCCACTGCCTCACTAACACTGGGATTCAATGGTCTGCCTTGCAGTGGCTCTCCTTGTTCCTTCAGGGTTGGGGACAAAGGGAGGCCTTTGGGGAATAGCTATCCAGAAGGCACCCGCTGATTTTCAGAATGCCCCAAGGAGCAGTGCTTTCCCCAATGTTGTTCAACATCTATATGTGCCCAAGGTAGCAGCCACTGTGAAGTCAGCCTTTTACCATCTGTGGCTGATTAGGCAGTTGGCTCCCTTTCTTGAATGCATTGACCTGGCAACAGTGATCCACGCAATGGTCACCTTGAGATTGGATTACTGTAATGCTCTCTACATGGGGCTGCCCTTGTCCCAAATCCGGAAGCTGCAGCTAGTGCAGAACACAGTGGCCAGGCAGTTGTTGTGTCTCCCTATGCGGGAGCACATCCATCCTGCCCTAAAAGCATTTCACTGGCTGCTTATAGCATACCAAATTCGGTTCAATGTGCTGGTTCTTACCTTTAAAGCCCTATATGGTCAGGGACCTACATACCTAAGGGACTGCCTTTCCCCACACGTTCCCCAGAGAGTACTAAGATCAGGGTCCCAAAACCGTTTGGCCCTCCCAGGCCCTAAAGAAGCCAGGCTAGCTGTGATGAGGGCCAATGCCTTTTCTGTGGTGGCCCTGCACTGGTGGAATGAGCTCCTGGATGACATCAGGGCCCTGTGGGACCTTTTATAGTTTCAGAGGGCCTGTAAAATGGAGCTCTTCTACCAGGCCTTCAATTAGGGTGCCGCCTTTCCAATATTGAGGCCCTGGCCCCAATATCAACATCAACAAGAATCAACAGCCTGGCAAAAACCCAGACTATGGTGGTAGTTGACTACTTGGATGCTAGGAGAATGCCGCCATCGTTTATGATTGTACTAGCACCTTATTATGTCTTTTATTTTATATGTTGTGGTTTTATTTAAATCTTGTGTTTTAACATATTCTGCTGTTTTAAGATATATTCTGTAAGCCGCCTTGAACCTGCCTTGGCAGGGAGGGCGGGATACAAATTAAACAAACAAATAAATAAAATAAATAAATATTCAGATATTTATATCACACTTTTCCCTGTGACTCAAGGCAGCTTACAAATCATACTGAAAAGCATAATAGGGATGTGCAAAAAAAAATTCTGTCTCAATTATAGCCTCAATTATAGTCAATGGGCCCCATAGGCTATAATAGAGAATCGATCCAGGGGTACCTGGGGCTCTGGGGGGGGGCTGTTTTTGAGGTAGAGGCACCATATTTGCAGCACAGCTGCTAGTGTCTCTCCTCAACCCCCCTTCAAGTTTCAAAAAGATTGGATCAGGGGGTCCAATCCTATGGGCCCCAGAAGGAGGTGGCCCCATCCTCCTTTGATTCCTATGGAAGCTTTGTTCTGAGATGAAGCAGAAGTTCTCTGACCTGGGCTCTGAAATGTTGTGTGCCAGTGCCCCTTAATGCAGTTTAGAGGGTACTGTGTCAGAACAGATAATGCTGAAGCTAGATAGACCAAAGATACTCTGGTATAATATGCAGCTTCAGATGTCTCATGCAGAGGAAGTCCTGCCATTAAGCAAGGTAAGATGGCTACCTCAGGAGGTAGATTCTTGGTGTCATTACGGCTGGTAGCATAGAAAACCTAACTAACAGAACTACTATTCCTATGCAATAGGGTTGCCAGCTCCAGGTTGGGAAATGCCTGAGGCAGGAAGAGTTTGGGAAAGGGAGGGAGCTCACCAGGGATGTAATGCCCTACACCCTCCAGAGCTGCCGTTTCTTCCTGGGGAGCTGATCTCTGTAGTCTGGAGGTCGATTGTAACTCTGGGGGAACTCCAGGCCCCTCCTGGAAGTTACCAAATTGATGTGCAAGTCTCATTCAACGAGGACTTTTAAAAATTAGTTTCTGCCTAATGCTAATTGGCGGTTTCAGAGGTGAGAGAAGGGTGTTATTTGGATTATCTCAGGCACCAAATTGTCTTAGACAGGCACTGAATCCATGTTTTCTTTTGATATTTCACCACAGAATGCATGTGTACCATAACAGTAACACAGTGTTAGAATTGTGGAGCACGAAGTGTCCCAAAGAATAGTATAATCTGGAGGTTTGTTGTTGCAGGAACATCTGAAGCAGCCCTGATTTCAGGGACACTGGATTTTGCTCCCTCCATGCCTTGCCATGCTGTACTCATCAGGAACATTGAATAAAACAATAGAAAAATAATGTGATTTGGCAGTATTATCAGCTGTGTTTCAGTACATAAGTGATTTCTACCTCCTTAGTTGTCCGTTTGATTCATTTCCACAAATGTTTTCTTCTCTAGGATCTCTATGTATGCTGCAGTGCTACCACCAATGCTTCCTCCAAACTGTGGAGTCTTGTGAGCAGAAATTCTACTTTGTGAGCTACTGGTATTAAAGTTATGAGCGAGCAATTTGGCTACTGCATAAGTTAGTTTGCTCTGGAGCCATCCTTCCTGAGCTAAGACAAAAACGTGTGAGCTGGAGGCTAAAAAACTGTGAGCTAGCTTACACTAACTCAGCTTAGAGGGAACACTGGCTACCACACCAATCTAATTTATTGAAAAGTAATATGCCCTGTTTGGATAAAAGTGTAGTGGGGATTAAAATGAGTGAAGTGAATATTCAGCATTTGTGTACCTCTATGTAATACCCAAGTCCTCTATGTCATACGGTACCCAAGTATCCTTGAGATGAAACTGGGAATTGTGTGGAGAGTGTATCACAACTGGCAGAGTCTAGCCTGCAGACTTCACTATCACTTTCTTTAGCCTCTGATTACTGAATCATCTCCCCAACTCATGTTGCCTACTCTTACACTCCATTGAATATAGCCTCTCCTGGTGTTTAGTGCTCTGGAGTATCTTCATAATCCCTTTTCTGATCTCCTGTTTGGCCTTTCCCTCAAGGTCCCTTTCTTTCCTTCAGGTTTCTCTTTCAAAGCATTCTTTACTCCAAACCCCTTCCTTCAGTCTCCTTATCTCTGGACTCTCTCCCTTCCCTATTTCCAGAATCTCTTCCAAATTCTCAGGGTGGGCCAGAGTGTGATCTTAATTGTAGCCACTCACAACTTTTCCTCACATAAACTAAACCAGTGTTTGCAGGCTCTTTACTCTCACTCTGTACTGCACATGTCTATCTCGAAGGAAAACTTACTGTAGAGAGATAATATCATAATGAATATTTAAAAACAACAACAACAGGAAGAACAAATTCCTCTCACACTAAAACAGTTCCTCTGCTGTCATGGTGTTTAACAAGTCTGAAATGAACATATGTTAACCGGGACGGTTTAAAACATCCAGAATTGTAGTTATCACATTTAAATAAAATCATGCAGTATTCTATGAATTTCCATTTCAAATTTACCCCATTCTATTCATTTCACTTATTGTATGTTTTATATTTTGATGAACAAAAGCTATTAAGGAAGAATCAGCATAGATTCTGTAAGGGAAGATCTTGTCTCACTAATCTTTTAGAGTTATTTAGTAAGGGAAACAAACATGTAGACAAGGGTGACCGAGTAGATGTTGTTTACCTAGACTTCCAGAAAGCTTTTGATAAAGTTTCTCATCAAAGGCGCTTAAGTACATTCAGCAGTCATTGGATAAGAGGGCAAGTCCTCTTGTGGATTAAAAACTAGTTAATTAACAGGAAACAGAGAGTGAGTCTAAATGGGAAGTTTTCACAGTGGAAAGTGGTAAGCAGTGAGGTACTGCAGGGCTCGGTACTAGGTCCAGTGTTTTTTAACTTGTTCATTAATGATTTGGATTTGAGAGTAAGCAGTGAAGTGACTAAGTTTGCGGATAACACTAAGTTGTTCAGGGTGGTGAGGACCAGGGAGAACTGTGAGGCACTCCAGAGGGATCTGCCAAAGCTGGGTGAGTGGGCATCAATGTGGCAAATGAGGTTCAATGTGGACAAGTGAAAAGTAATGCACATTGAAGCCAAAAATCCCAAATATTGATGGGGTCTGAACCAACAGTAACTGACCAGGAGAAAGATCTTAGAGTCTTGGTAGATAACTCACTGAAAATGTCAACTCAGTGTGTAACTGCAATAAAAAAAGGCAAATGCTATGCTGGGGGTTATTAGAAAGGGGACTGAAAACAAATCAGCCAGAATCATAATGCCCCTCTATACATCTATGGTGTGGCCTCATTTGGAATATTGTGTACAGGTATTATAGTGTTAAATACTGGGTTCTAGATGCATTGCAGTGATTAGCTCTAGTCTATTCAGTGATTTCAGCAAGCTACAAGACGAAGCTAGCAGGGCTGGAGCCCTGCTTATAAGCATGCAAAACACCACACCCAACGCACACACACACTCCCATTGATAGGCTATTTACATTACACTGCTTATCTATAGGTAAGCTCCTGGATCCAAGTGAGCTATTGTTCTAGATAAGCAAGCTCAGCCCGTTCTAGGTGCAGCTAGAGGAAAGGCTTAGACTCAATACACAACACCCCTCCCCCCCTAAGTTCAAAAGCTTCTTAACAGACAAAGTCTCTTAAATAAGCTGGTTTGCGTCATTCCCAGGTTGAGCGTCATGATGCTGGCAGAGGGATTGCAGTCTTAGGACTCAGGTCCGACGTTGCAGGCATGGTGCTGGTAGACGGTAGTGGTGTTGGCGTGACATCAGGGCAGTCTGTGACCACTTGCTCCGGTGCTTTTCCCACTAGTCCATCTGGCTGTTCACTGGCTGCTGGGAGCTCCCTCGTGGGCTCTGGTTCCTGTGGCTGTGGCACCAGGAAGGGTGTGTCCAGATAAGGCCTTACCGGAGCTCTTTCCAGACAAATAAAATATGCACATCACCTTGCCCCGGGACACCCCCAATGGAGCTTGACACGGGGTCCTCCATCTCCATAATTTCAGCAGCATGATGGTTCCCTGTCCCTCGCACAGTCACTCTCTGTTTCACATTCTTTTTACACGGGTTATTGTTATTCTTGTTATTTGATTGATTGGGAACATCCCCACCTGGACTTATCTTTATTTTTACTGCTTTCCCCCACTGGCATCTGGTTCACTGCCTAATTATAGTGTCCTATCCATGCTGGGAAAGATTGAAGGTCAAAGAAGAAGGGGACACCAAAGTATAGGAAGGTTAGACAGTGTTATCGATGCAACGAACATGAAATTAAGCAAACTCTGGAGCATGACAGAAGACAGGAGGGCCTGGCGTGATGTGGTCCATGGGGTCACGAAGAGTCGGACTCGACTGTGCGATTGAACAACAATAACAGTCCATGCTTTCGTATCTGCCTCTCCTGTTGCTCCTAGTGTTTTTTCTCAAGGCGAAATAGGCCACATGCTTGTTGAAACAGTCCATGCTTTCGTATCTGCCTCTCCTAGTGTTTTTTCTCAAGGTTAAATAGGCCACATGCTTGTTGACAGTGCTTCTTTTTGCATTGAATTGAATTTAATATTTGTTGTAGAAAGTAACCTTCAAAATCAGCTTCTGGAACTGTATGAGAAAGGAAAGAGGATGACTGAAAAGTGAATATTAACACTGTGTACCATTGTGGGGCTTTTCAGTAGAATCATAGTATACTGCATTGCACTTGTGGCAATGAAACTTTTGGCAACTATTAGCTAGGCTGATGTGATAACATGGAGTGTTCACAAACATTCTAGCAAAAAAGTTGTCAAAATGTTGACGACACAGCTTCTTGACAGAAGGGAATAGTATAAGTTTTGCTGGAAGTAACCCCAACATGGGCCCTAGGGAGAGGCATAGCTTCTGAGACAGGCTGAAGAGGAAATAAGAAGAAGGGAAGGACAAGGAGTCCTGAAGCCATGTGGCTGAGGAAAATGTCCAAAGCAAGCAATGATAAGCAAGCTGAAATCAAGTGGATTTAAGTGAACAGTTGGTTTCAGTTGGATGTAAACATGAGTAACTTCTGTGGATTGCTCCTCGCATTTTCAGAGGTGTCTGTCAGGAGGGAGCTTCAGTTTTAACTTCTAACCAAGCATCTCCAAAGAACTTAGAGCTCACTTTCCAGATGCTGAAGTTAATCACTGCACTTCTAGATAATAAAAAACTCAGTTCCTAATTCCAAGTCCATCCCAACACATCTGGAAGTGATTTGTCAGGATGCATTACTTTCTAAAGCCCAGTAGATATTGTAGTTGCTGTTTTAAGGAGATGCTTCTCATTCTTCCTGTCTCCAGGACTAAATACCTACTTTCAGCTCAGCAGACTGGTGTTAAGGTCCTCTCTCAGGCTTACAAACTGGGTGATGGGGCACATTGCGAAGAGGCAGAAAGGGCCTAGAGGGATAATGCTAGAACAAACAGAAACAGAAGAAGGTGGCTGGAGGTGAAGAGGTAGGGCATTCCAGTAGTCAAGTGCAGTAAGTGCAAAAGGTCATAGTTGGGGAACAGACGATGGGGAAATGAGGTTAACAGACCCATCCAAAAAATTACAATGAAGTACAGTATTTACTGCTCAGTTTTGTTCACATTTCCTCCAAATTGTATCCCATCGTGTTCAGCTTAGGTTACCCCCAAGTAATCACGATTGGGTTGTAGTTTAAAGCACTAAAATTTCGAGTGAGTGCTTGCAGCAACTATTGTTCTGTTGCCCAAGGCCAGATTTCCAGATGACCACAGCATGCCAGGAAAACAAGAGCTGAGATAGTTTGAAAACCTGGCTTCCCTTGCCCTGTACATACCATATGAGCCTTGAAGTATTGCTAAAACACTTCTCAGATACCAGAATTTGCCAGCTATAATGGAAAGTATCTGGAGTTACAAAATCTGAAAGCAGTGGCTTATCAAATGTAAAATTCCTCCCTTTCTGGAAAATCCCTACAAAACGTGACCAGAACCCCACTTTTGTATTATATTTCACATACCAGCCAGGTTGCTGTATCTCTTCCAGTATGTTGAAAGCCAATTCTCCTGTATGAGTAGTGTGGTTATAAAAGACTATTGTCGATATGAAGTAGTAGATCAGAAAGTACAAATAACCTACGAGATTTGATTTTCTGTATTGCATTAAGTTAGAAATGTATGCAAGTCTTTATCGAAGGGAAAATAAGGATGCCTGGAAAAATGGACAAAGTAACAATGCTGTTTCTTAATGCAGCTTTAATAAAAACAATAACTAATTCAAAACTGTCCCCCCCCCCCAAATGGGCAGGGACCGCTTTTTAAGGATTGATCTACACCCACAAAGGAAGTAATGAGGAGTCAAAGTGCTGAAATAGTAATATTTCAGACTGCAAGGAAGGTATGCTGGTGGAAATTGCCATCAAGTCACAGCTGATTTATGGCTGACCCGATAGGGTTTTCAAGGCAAGAGACATTCAGAGATGGTCTGCCATTGCCTGCCTCTGCCTAGTGACCCTGGACTTCCTTGGTGGTCTCCCATCCAAGTACTAACCAGGGCTGACCATGCTTAGCAGCTAAGATCTGACAAGACTGGGCTAGCCTGGGCTATCCAGGTCAGGGCACAGTCCAGTTTGCCTTCTCAAAAATCTACCATGTCATTCTTCTACATGTGCAGACCAGGCCTAAAAAGAGATTGAAGCCATGCTTCATATGTTAACAGAAGTATCTTTCATGTTCTTAACAGAAAAGAGATTGAAGCCATGCTTCATATGTTATGTGACCATGTTCTTAACAGAAGTATCATTCAAGCTGAGCATACTTTGTTCAAAGGGACTGAAATGTTTTACTACTGCTCCCCCAGTGGGATGGGAGGTTCTGACCAATTTCCCACAAGCCACTGCTCCACCCCCGCTCCGCTCTTCCCTTTCCCCCAATTTTAAGCGTCAATTTCCCACTACTTGCTGCGCTGCCACATTTTGACCCACAGCTTTGCCCGATTTCTCCCGTGTCTTCTCAATACTGTTTTTTGAGGACTGAAAAGACATGGGGGAAATCGGGTGGAGCTGTGGGTCAAAATGCAGCCACTCAGCAAGTAGTGGGAAACTGACAAATACAATCAGGGGAAGGGAAGAGCAAGGGTGGCGCACCTGCTTGTGGGAAATTGATCTCTCTATTCTAGCTATTGAAGCCTCAGTATTCCCCAGGATGCTCCTAGGTATTTCTGTCTTCATGGGTCAAATGGATTTCTTCAGCCATTTCAGAGCTTTTGTTCTGCATAGTCCAGATACATGTGATGCATCGCTCCATTCTGGTTTCTTCATCATCGCCCACAGTTGACAAGTGCCACAGTAGATCTAACACAACCCCTGCACTCTAAGCAGTTTGTTTCTACAATTATATGCAAAAATGTTCCAGGGAAAAAAATTATTTAGCTGCCTTTCCTGGGTCTTGGAACACTTATGATACTCCTAGCTGGATATGGCAGGATCAGATTTGTTTTTAATGGTGTTTGTAATATTTTTATGTGAAGTACCATAAAGAGTCCCTTGGGGGAAGAAGGGGGGGGGACTATAAATTATTGATAAGTGAACACGTCTACCAAAACAGTATGAGGGAGTGTGAGGTGACATCCTAATCGCCATTCAGGCACATTTAGTTCTCTGACATGTTATCGTTGTGAATGAAAGTTAGGTTCATTTGACTTTGAGAACCTAGGTAACCTTAGTGTAATGCTGCCAGAGAGGTAACCCTGGGCACCAGTGATGTCAGCAGTGCTTAGATCACATTGTAACCTTGGATACCAAATTCATCCATGTTCATTTATGCAAATATGTCTCAACATTGGCATCATTTGGCATGACATGCCAAAATTTATTCAAAGGAGGATTTAGTATTTTACCCCTGCGACTTCAGAGATTATCGCTATACACCTCTGAAATATTTCCTTCAGGAAACTTCCATGACCTGAACATGACACTCTGTATTTATGAATATGTGGCTTCTCATATAAACAAATTATACTTATTACAAAGTAATCTCAGAGTTCAAGATCACAAGAACCTTCACTGCAGTAACAGGTTGTAAGGTAAAGGTAAAGGTTTCCCTTGCTCGAAAGCCAGTCGAATCTGACTCTAGGGATGCAGTGCTTATCTACGTTTCCAAGCCGAAGAGCCAGCGCTGTCCAGAGTCGTTTCCATAGTCATGTGGCTGGCATGGCTAGACGCCAAGGCACACGGAACGCTGTTACCTTCCCACCGAAGTGGTACCTATTTATCTACTTGCAATTTCTTGCTTTCGAACTGCTAGGTTTGCAGGAGCTGGGGCCAGAGACGGGAGCTCACTCCGTCTTGCGGCACTCAGGTCTCAAACTGCTGAACTACCAGCCTTCTGGTCTGCAGTTCAGCGTCTAGTGTACAACATTTTACAATCATTTCTGCATACATTATTATAGGGTTGCCATCTCTGGGTTGGGAAGTTCCTGGAGATTAGGGAGTGCATCCTGGGAAGGGTGGAGTATGACGGGAAGGAGCTCAACAGGAATATGATGCCCTAGAGTCTGCCCTCCCAAGTTGCCATTTTCTCCAGGGGAACTGCTCTCTATAGTGTGGAGATCACTGGTCATTCTTGGAGAAATACAGGCCCACCAGGAATAGGGTTGCCACATCTGGGTTGGGAGATACCTGGAGAATTTTGGGGTGTAGCTGGGGGAGGGTAGGGTATGGTGCGGGGAGGGACCTGATTGTGGTATAAAGTCCACCCTCCAAAGCAGCCCTTTTCTCCAGGGGAACTGATCTTGGTCATCTGGAAATCAGTTGTCGTGTGGGAGACCTCCAGGTGCTACCTGGAGGTTGGTAAGCCTAACCTGGAAGTTTGCAACCCTAGTTCACAAGTGGCTCAAGGTATTGACTGTTTCAGGATATTGTAGACATGGCTCGTCCCTGCTCACCTAGGAGAGAATATTCCAGGAGAATCTACAACCCCCCTTTTTGGATTCTGAGGTACAATCTGTACAGTAAATCAATCATACCAAAAGCAGCATTCCTGAATGCCTGTGTGTATGATTAAGCCACCCCAGCTCTGTCACTGATGTCCTCTCTGCTTCAACACTGATCTTTTTTCTTTGTTACAGATCCTAAAATTTGATGTATTAACGAAATATACTGGGCGGAATTGCAATGCCCATATAGTGCCTGCTGAAACCTCTGTGCCACAGGCATATACCTTGCTGCTCTGTTGGTAGTGAGTCCCCCATACATACGATGGTATATTTCTATTATTATGGCAGAGGGGAAAAATCAACCAACAACTGGCACAAGTTCTTCCATCTGCTTTACTACATTTTTCATTTATTATGAAAAGTGCTACACATGAGAGGACAAAATATTATAGCAGCTTACAATCTGTGGCTTAATTAAAAATAAATTCTGATTCGTTTTCCCTAGATGTGGATATGATCTGAATTTTGAATAATGAATGTCCAAAATGTGGCAATGAGGGATGCTCAACATCCGCTGTTTTGGCTCACATCATGTTTGCCAGTCATGATCTGGGAGTAGGGTTGCCAGGTCCTTACCTTCTGCCGGCGGGGGGCTCCAGCCTGCTCTCCTGGAGTTTCTGCCAACCTGGAAGTGACATCATCATGCTGGGCATGCCATGAAGGGGAGGAACACTCTAGCATTTGGCTAAAAGCTCTATGGTCACATAGAGTTTTTAGTCAAATGCTAGAGTGTTGCCCGCATGATGTGCCTGGCACAATGACAGCACCTGTGGGTGATGCCATCACACACAGGGCACATCAGGCATGGCAGGGCTCTTCAGGGGTGGGACTCCCCCCACTGGCCAGCTGCCCGGTGGTGGATTGCCCCCCCCAAAAAAATTGGGAAAACTCGCCCCTATAAGGGAATGGCAACCCTATCAGGGAGCCAGTTTCTCTGCTATCTGTTTATCTAGTTCATTGAAACATTTATGGCTGATCAGCAGGTTGCTTCAACTATTCCCTCCTAACAATACAGTATGGCGCAATTAGCTTTTTGTGCATGTGCATTCTCAAGCAGCCAAATAGAGTTCTCCCCCCCACCTTGCTGCAGAAAGTAATTATTTAAACCAGTCATAAATAAAAGGTTCTTAAGTCCTACCATTGGATGCTCATTTAAGTAGCTCTTAGTGATATTAATGGCCGCTGATCTGTTTAGATCTGCAGTATTT
>NW_015160317.1:190027-190853 GCF_001447785.1 Gekko japonicus
TTTTCCCTAGATGTGGATATGATCTGAATTTTGAATAATGAATGTCCAAAATGTGGCAACGAGGGATGCTCAACATCAGCTGTTTTGGCTCACATCATGTTTGCCAGTCATGATCTGGGAGTAGGGTTGCCAGGTCCTTACCTTCTGCCAGCGGGGGGCTCCAGCCTGCTTTCCTGGAGTTTCTGCCAACCTGGAAGTGACATCATCATGCTGGGCATGCCATGAAAGGAACACTCTAGCATTTGGCTAAAAACTCTATGGTCACATAGAGTTTTTAGCCAAAATCTAGAGCGTCGCCCGCATGATGTGCCTGGCACAATGACATCACCTATGGGTGATGTCATCACGTAGGGCACATCAGGCATGGCAGGGCTCTTCAGGGGTAGGACTCCCCCCACTGGCCAGCTGCCCGGTGGTGGATTGCCCCCCCCCCAAATTGGGAAAACTCGCCCCCATAAGGGAATGGCAACCCTATCAGGGAGCCAGTTTCTCTGCTATCTGTTCATCTAGTTCATTGAAACATTTATGGCTGATCAGCAGGTTGCTTCAACTATTCCCTCCTAACAATACAGTATGGCGCAATTAGCTTTTTGTGCATGTGCATTCTCAAGCAGCCTAATAGAATTCTCCCCCCCCCCACCTTGCTGCACTGCTGCTTGACACAGAAGGTAATTATTTAAACCGGTCATAAATAAAAGGTTCTTAAGTCCTACCATTGGATGCTCATTTAAGTAGCTCTTAGTGATATTAATGGCCGCTGATCTGTTTAGATCTGCAGCATTTTCACACATGTGCAGTTCTTCAAAAAACCGATGCAAATCTGTTC
>NW_015160317.1:190865-195460 GCF_001447785.1 Gekko japonicus
TTCAGCAGGCAGTCGTGTTGTTTGGTGCCAAAATAAACAGATCCAGTGATTGACTCACATCTGATTGGCACAGTTGACCATGGTAATTTAAACTGCTGAACATGTTCGCGGCATCCCTGGTGGGGACATTTACATGTGAAGAGTGATTTGAATAGTTATTTGAGCTTTATGCAAACACACACACACACAAGTAGATGACTTGCAAGAACTTACAGGGGGCATCTTATTTTCTCCTTCTTCACTTTCATTTCCCTGAAAGTCCCTATAGCCTCTCACCCTCTTCTGCTTCCTTTTCTCTTTCCCAACCACCAGCCAGCCTATCTTCATCTGCCCCCCTGCCTTCAGTTTTCTCTTCCTATCCCCCTGGCAGCCTCTCCTTGGGAAAAACTCTTTGTGGTGCTGGCCACTGGGCCAGGCCCAGATGTGCAATAGGAAACATCTATCCCCTCCCCTCCCCAAACAATTTTCTTTCCCTCCTCCTTGCAGCCCCATTTCCTTGCTTCCTTCTCTCCCAACCTACTGCTTATCTGCTGCCCTCATCAGCTTTATTTATTATTTATTTACTTCATTTATACCCCACCTTTCTCCACAATAGTGACCCAAAACAATTTCATAATCTCCTCCCCTCCATTTTTCCCTCACAACAACCAAATCAAATCAAATTTATTATTACGGTCAAGACCAGCAAGGTTGAAATACAACTTTAACAGCTAATACATGAAGTTTAAAATCACAGCATAGATGAAATTCATACTTCAACCTTTAACATTTTCTTAGACAGATGGTTCCACTTTCTAAGAGCTAGTGCACAAAACCTTGCCACCTTCTTCTATGTATCCAGAGAGTTTCAGGGTTAAAATCAACATAATATTGTAATGGCTTAAATCTAGAAAATAGAGGAATAAGTATCTGCAGGGGTCATTTCGTAGACAAAGAAGTGCAGGAGCTCATTAGCATAACTTATTTGCATATGCCACACCCCCTTACATTAACGGAAGTGTGTCAGAAGGCAACACCCACCGCTCAGGCTCCACTGGACTGTTTTGGATTGCTAGCTATTGGGTGTGGGGGGGAACATGCAGATCTGCCCTCACAGAAGAGGGAGAGCTTGTACCTGAATAAAACTTGATCTTAAAGGTGCCACTAGACTGTTTTGGATTGCTAGCTGGGGGGGGGATGCGCAAATCTGCCCTCACAGAGGAGGGAGAGCTTGTACCTGAAGGTGGGCAGGGGGGGCCTCTGCAACTTACCTGGCTGCTTTTTGAACCTCATGGCCTGACTGAGGGCTGCTGGGAGCAGGGATGGGGCCTGTTGCATGTGCCCACCCCCTAGGCTCCTTACTGCCAGATCTCCGCTCCTGTGCGCTCCAGCAGGAAATGACCCCTGAGTATCTGAAGTCTTTATTCTTGATAATATTCACAATGTGAGAGTATATGTGTAATTGATTCAAATGCATTACTCATCAGCTTTATTTATTACTCGGAATAAGGCCCGTTGTGGAAATAAATACAATGAGCTCTAGAAAGAGGCTCTGGGAGAGTGACAAGGCTTTGGGCACTCAGTCCTGTGGCAACCTCAGCAGGGTCTTGCCTCTTAACCTCTACTAAGTTACATGCCTTATGTTTAATTAATGTAATTAATTAGATTTCAAAATGTATATTAGAGGACCAATATCCTCTACAGAGGATTTACTACAGAGGATATTGGTCCTCTAATATACATTTTGAAATCTAATTAATTACATTAATTAAACATAAGGCAATCATATGTTCATATCATTGACAGTGTTGTGGTCAGCAAATATAACTCTACTGATTACAATCAGTTACATTTAGTCTTACCTAAACAATTTTTAAAAAATATTACATATACTAACCCACCAACAGAACAGAATATTTCCACCTCTGGCATTCCTTTCTGCTTCACATCTCATTTCCTCCTTGATGTGAAATCCTTCTCCTACAAGCCTACAGTTCTTCTCCTACAAGTCTCTGGGTTGGATCTGTTGGAAATGTATGGGTTTCAAGGTCTCAGATTCCAGCCATTATAGGGTTAACTTGTTTACCTTCTCTACTATTGTTTAGACTGACCTGGAAGGGAAACTTGGCTCAGAGCCAATGGGAAGAAAGCCTGGGAAAATCTTAGTCTGTTTACTAAACCACTGGTTACTGGTTTCAGGTGACTTCCTTTCTAGGGGTCAAGAAGAAGGAGAGTCTCCATTGTTGTGTACTTGTGTTGTAACCATGCTTTTGTAGAAGTAGGATGAGACAATGTAGCTCTAAGACATGTTATTTTGTAGGTTTCCTGTGTACCTTTTATCCTTAGAAATAATGCTTTTTAGACAGAAAGAAATGTCTCCTCTCCAGTGAAGCAAAGGTCCATTGCAAACTCTAAGTATTTGGATCTTCTCATTCTTAACAGGCACAAGCCAGACTTGCCACAAGCACAGCTTCTGCCTCTGATCTCAAAGCGTATATGGTACTTTCCATGGTCACCTTCTTCCTTGTTTCATGTATCTGTAATGTTTACTGTTTACAGTGCCATTTTGTGATCTCAAGAATCCCATTATGCATTTTACCTTCAAATCATAAACCAAATCTATGTTCTTCCTTGACTCCAGGTGGGACTTGGGGATCCCCTGGAATTATAGCTCATCTCCAGACTGCAGAGATCAGAGAAAATGGAAGCTTTGGAGGATGGACTGTATGGCATTGTAACCCAATGAGGTCCCTGTCCTTCCCAGGCTCCATCCCCAAATGTCCAGGTTTTTCCCAACCTGGATCTGGCAACTGTACCCCTCCATCTCCTGCTAGTGGTCTATACCCCATCCAGTGAGGAATGAATACTATAAAATGCTTTTGCTTCCTGTCTTGTCTGAGAAATGCCTCCCTTTCCTTTCATTTAATTGTACAGAACATGTACCCTTAGGACCTTTCTAGCCAATTGGATTTTTTAAATTCAACAAATACCGTATTGTTTCTCAAAACACAGGTATATTTTTTGTTTTTGTTAAGGTGAAATTGGATATTCCCGGCACACAAGCAGTATCTTGGCACTGAAAAAAGCTTTTAAATTTTTTAGCAAACATGTCAGTTCTGATATTTACTTCATTTGCACCTCACCAGGGAGCACAGGAGTACACACAGGTGGTTATTCTATTTTCTCCATCTATAAACTGTGAGGTAAATGGCTGTGACTTACCCAATGTTACACATAGCTGAATAGGGGCTTAAAACCAGCTTTTCATGTGAAGCCCAATGTTCTCTCTGCTCTCACACTACTGTCTAGCCTGCTGGTGGTTGTCTGAGTGTCATAGTCACCCACTGAACAGTTCCTGGAATATCATTGTGATGAGTGATGTTATCCTCCTCAGACAGTGCCATATTTATGCACAAGCTAAGAAAACTACCCGCTTAGAGCCTCAGATTCTGAAAGGCCTCTAGATTTAAAAAGTAAACTAAATTTTGCTTATACACCTTTTTTGGCTAATGCTATGGGGCCTCTTAAATTTGACGTACTTTAGAGCCTCAGCATGTCTTAATCCAGCCCCGATTCCCTTTCTTTCAGTTTTAGATCATTTTGCATAAAAGGTTTAAAGGCTTAGTGCTCCTTGCTGTACCATTCAAGTCCTCAGAGTTCAGGCTGCCTTTTAAAACAAAGAAATTGGGAAATGCCAGAAAGTCTATCTACCTGCAATACTACACCAATTTTTTTTTTGTTGTTGTTTTCCCCCCGGAAATATGGAAACCCTCTTTCTATCAACGTGCCTGAGGCAGTGAACAAAGTCACTAATCAATTTTTTAAAATCTTTTTTCTTTAAAATGTACATTTAACCAATGGACAGGTTACTACAAGTACAGACATCATATATGAATATCTGTCTGACTTATGGAAACAAAAAATCATTGTCCAGAAATCAGGTTGTATTATTCAATCTTGCTTTCAGCATCTGCTGCATGGACCATGTTGAAAGTGTCACTGCATAACTTTCACTGTCAAAAAACTAGAAGGCCCTGCTTGTCAATAATTAAAATAGGAAGGCCTGAAAAATTACTCTCTCACACAAAATGGTATAAGACAATAATGCCTCCAGCATGGACTTTATAGGGCGCTTTCAGACATGCTAAATAATGCCGTGACAGTGACAGTTTACAAATGGATTTTGCCATTTCACACTGTAAAATCCAGTTGCCAAGTACATTGGAAGTGGATTGAGAGTGCTTTAGTTTGTGTGAAAGCACCCTATTATGTGACACCTGTAGTTGAAACCTCCCCTTGAGAGACCAAGTGATTGATTGATTGATTAAATTTCTACCCTACCCTCCCAGCCGAGGCCAGCTCAGGGTGGCTTATCTATTTATTTGATTTTTTACCCCACCCTCCTGGCCAAGCCAGCTCAAGGCAGTTTACACAAAAATATAAAACAGTATAATATGACAATATAATATAAAATATAAAAACCATTAATACACAAATTCTTAAAACCATAAATATGACAGACAACATAATAAAGTGCTAGTACTTAATTCCTCATCATAGAGTCAGCCTCTTGATCTTCTTCAGGTGTCGCAAGGGCGTAGACTTTCCAATTTCCC
>NW_015160318.1:0-4168 GCF_001447785.1 Gekko japonicus
GAGGTTTTGCTTAATAAAAACAACTTAATGAAGGGGATCACTTAACCCTTTCTCATCTATTGTTTCCCCTGTTTAAATCGCACCCAAAATGCTTCCTGTTCCCTGGCATTAAAAGTCATGAGCGAGCGATCTGGCTCCTGCATAAATCAGTTTGTTCTGGAGCCCCATCCTTCCTGAGCTAAGACAAAAAAATGTGTGAGCCGGGGGCTGAAATACTGTGAGCTAGCTCACACTAACTCAGCCTAGAGGGAACACCATGTTTCCAGCAGATCAAACGCTGAGTTTCACTGACAGTAGAGCACAGCCTTCCCGGGCCTTGAACTGCTATCTCCTGCTCCACAGGCAACTGCAACAGGCCGCGATGGGATGCTGAAACTGTTGGCCAAAGGTGTGCAGGCCTCCACGTACACTTCCCTTTGCCTCCCGGATGACCTTGAAAAAAGAGGAGTGGCCTCTTTGCCCAATTTTTACTTCCGGGATGACGGGATGAAGATCTGGAACGCCATTCATAAGTGAGTTTTGGGGATGGCGGATCTGGGGGGGATCCATGCACAGAGGCAAATACATGGAGGCAGCTGGAATCCAAAGGCAGGGCCATTTCTGTCCATGCAAAGCCTTACCCAAGGAGTGACGAACACGTGGAACTCACTATCACAGGAGGTGGTGGTAGCTACAAGCACGGACGGCTTCAGGAGGGGATTGGATGAACATCTGGAGCAGAGGTCCATCAGTGGCTATTAACCACAAGATATAGATAGGAGCTCTCAGTCTGCGGCAAGTGATGGACTGTATTCTTGGTGCTGGGGGGGAGGCAAGAGTGGGAGGGCTTCTAGTGTCCCGGCTCTACTGCTGGACCTCCTGATGGCACCTGGTGTTTTTGGCCACTGTGTGACACAGAGTTTTGGACTGGATGGGCCTTTGGCCTGATCCAACATTGGCTTCTCTTATGTTCTTATGTCTGGGGCAAGGGATGCTCTGTATTCTTGGTGCTTGGGGGGGGCAAGAGTGGGAGATGCAGATGGTACCATAAAACCGAGAGATCAAAGGAAGTGGAACCATCAGACAGTGTGGAGGCTACCATAAAATCTAATAATCAAAGAAAGTGAAAATGGCATGAAATGTAGACGGGAATTTCTGTCCCAACATGGGCCTGGTAAAACAGCGGAGCGAATGCTAGATGCAGAGTGGGCCATTATTGCAGAACACAAACCTGGTTTGAAAATCCTCCCCCTCCCTCTTTCAAATGGGCTGCTACAAGCTCAGCTTAAGCACTAAGCAATTGCCTTGAGCTAAAGCTGGAAATCAAATCCAATTTTCATTAAGCAGCAAAGGATATTGGTTACGAGAAGAACAAGGACAGAGATACTTTGAAAAAACGCAAAGAACCCCTTCAGTTCTTTGGGGTGTAGCTCGCGTCCCGTGGGACCCTGGCAATTGTAGCTTAATGAGAAAGAACTACGAATCTTGTTCGAATCCTGCTTTCTTTCCCGAGCAAGTCGCCTCTGCCTTCAACAGACACGTGAAAAAGGCAGAAAACCAACCAGGGCTGCTTTCCCATGCCCAGCTGCATTCAAATGCTGCCTCCACTTTTGGGCTGTATGCAGGGGTCGTTTCGTAGAAATAGAGCTAGGGGAACTCATTAGCATATGCCACACACCCTGACATCATAAGGCCCGGCGGTGGACCTGCGAGGCCGGCGGGAGTGCGAGGAAGCCCCACCAAGGCCCTCCCTGGCCCCAGGCAGGCAGGGGTGGGGAGAGGCGGGGAGGAAGCAACTTACCCTCCCTCTTCTCCTTCCTCCTCCTGGCTGAATGAGGGCCGGAAGTGGGGCGGCTGGAAGCAAGGGGCGGGGCTTCGTCGTGTGCCCCGCCCCCCCACACCTCACCCAGGGGAACTGCGATCCCCCCCGAAATGACCTCTGGCTGTATGCAAAACAAGAAGGACACAGTACGGTGAATGACAGAAACCCAAAAGTACTGTGTGAACTAGAGTAGCTAATGATGCTTACAACAAATGATACACGCCACTGAAATTGTGCTTACTGTAATGATGCTTACAATACACAGTATCGACTCTAGTTCACACAGTGCTTTTTGGCCTCCACTTTTGGCAGCGCCTCTCTGAAGCCCAGGAATCAAGCAGGGAATCCCCCGGTTTTGGGAGCTTCGGCCAGCTGGCTGGCTGGGGAAACCCCACCCACAAACAGCGACGTCCCCAATGCACTGGGATGTCGCATGGCAATGCTCTGGTTTTGGGTCAAAGCTCTATAAGAGAAGCCAATGTTGGATCAGGCCAATGGCCCATCCAATCCAGCACTCTGTGTCACACAGTGGCCAAAAATCCCAGGTGCCATCAGGAGGTCCAGCAGTGGGACAAGGCCACTAGAAGCCCTCCCAGTATTGTCCCCCCACACACAAGCACCAAGAACACAGAGCATCTCTTGCCCCAGATCGAGAGTTCCTATCCTATACCTAGTGGCTGATAGCCACTGAGGGGCCTCTGTTCCATATGTTCATCCAATTCCCTCTTGAAGCCATCCGTGCTTGTAGCTGCCACCACCTCCTGTAACTTTGACCCTGATTTTACCACAGAGTTTTGCCCAAAACCCTGAGCATCGCCCCTGACATCACCGATGCGATGATGTCACTTCCTGGTGAAGTCTGAGTGTTGGGGGCACCCCTACCCTCTCCCGGGACACCTCCCAGGTCCCCCCCACAGACGAGGGGACTCGGCAGCCCTACAGTCACTCTGGAGTTCGATCCAGGAGTGGCTCTGCTTCCCTTTGTCTACTCCACTTTCAGGCTGGCCTCTGGCATCGTCCATCTCTACTACAAATCTGAGGCAGCCGTCAAGGAGGACGTCGAACTGCAAGCCTGGGTGCACGAAATTTTCAAAGAAGCTTTCCTGGGCTTGAAGTCATCTGGTAAGGCCCCGCCTCGGGTTGCCAAGGGAGGGAAGGGGGCAGAGCCCGAGCTCATCAGATCTCAGAAGCTGAGCAGGGTCAGTACGTGGATGGGAGACCGCCAAGGAAGGCTCTGCAGAAGAAGGCCATGGCCAACCACCTCTGCTTAAACACTGGCCTTGAAAGCCCCTCGCTGGGGTCGCCATAAGGTGGTTGCGACTTGACAGTACTTGCGTAGGTACTAGGGCTGCCAACTCAACCTTGGGAAATTCCAGGAGATCGGGGGGGCAGGGGAGGTGTAGTTTGGGGAGGAAGGGAGGGATCTCAGTGGTGATGTGATAGTATAGAGCCCACCAGGGGTCGTTTCATAGAAAAAGAGCTAGGGGAACTCATTAGCATAACTCATTAGCATATGCCACACACCCCGACATCATAAGGCCCAGCGGTGGACCTGCAAGGCCGGCGGGAGTGCAAGGAAGCCCCGCCAAGGCCCTCCCTGGCCCCAGGCAGGCAGGGGTGGGGAGAGGCGGGGAGGAAGCAACTTACCCTCCCTCTTCTCCTTCCTCCTCCTGGCTGAATGAGGGCCGGAAGTTGGGCGGCTGGAAGCAGAGGGTGTGGCTTCGTTGTGTGCCCCGCCCCCCACACCTCACCCGGGGGAACTGCGATCCCCCGCAATCCCCCCCGAAATGACCTCTGGAGCCCACCCTCTGAAGGAGAACTTGTCTTTGTAATCTGGAAATCCAGTTGTAATTCTGGGAGGACTCCTGGCCCCACCTGGCTGTTGGAAGCCCTAGCTTGTTACCCTCACCTCTGTCCCACCTCTTCCCTCCATTTCCTTTTTTTCCTTCCTCCCCAGAGAAGAGCAGAAGTAGCCATTTTGGTTTCATTTTTTTATTTCATGTATAAGCGTTGTTGGCTTTGGTTCGCCTCATATGTCTCGCTGTCTTTGTTTTTTCCTTCCCTCCGGGGCCATTTCGGGCCATTTCCATGCAACTAATGAATAATAATAGGCACTGTGGTGGCTCAAGTGGTTAAGACGCTGAACTGCAGGCTCTGGAAGGTCGGTAGTTCAGCAGTTTGAGACCCGGGTGCCGCATGACAGAGTGAGCTCCCGTCTCTAGCTCCAGCTCCTGCCAACCTAGCAGTTCGAAAGCAAGAAATTGCAAGTAGATAAATGGGAACCACTTCGGTGGGAAGGTAACAGCATTCCGTGCGCCTTGATGTTTAGTCATGCCGGCCACATGACCACGGAAACGTCTTCGGACA
>NW_015160318.1:7664-7792 GCF_001447785.1 Gekko japonicus
TTGCCAGTAGACACGAGTCTACTGAAACATGGTAGCATTATGTCGATAAATAAAGTAGAACTGGTGGTCACAATTCAAAGATAATGGTCACAATAATGGTAGTAAGCAACAAGAGACTCCTCTGAATC
>NW_015160318.1:7994-25659 GCF_001447785.1 Gekko japonicus
ATTCTTCCTCAGTTACACGGCTGAAAAATGGAAGCAGATTTCCACAACAGTCTCGGCACAGCTCATCTCTCAGATGGGATCCATGGTTCTCAAAGCTCACAAACCTCCTGCTGTTAATCAGAATAGGAGAACAGCTGAGACCTCCAGCGGAGGTGAAACAAAGCACGAAACGTCAGCGTTCAACAACACGAACACATGAAGCTGCCTTATACTTGATGCTGCCTTATACTTGATGGACCCTTGGTCAGTATTGTCTACTCAGACTGGCAGCAGCTCTCCAGGGTCTCAGGCAGAGAAAAGTCTTTCACATCACCTACCCTCTGGTACTTTTAGCTGGAGATTCCAAGGATTCAGGGCTCTTTTTGTAGAAAAAGCCCAGCAGGAACTCATTAGCATAATAGACCACACCCAACAGCAGAAACTCGTTAGCATATTAGGCCACACCCCCGATGACACAGCTCGTTAGCATATTAGGCCGCAACCCCCATGTCACCGGAAGTGTAATCATCCAGCCACACCCACCTTTTGCTTCTTATTCTGTTTACCCTGTTTGTTGTCAATACCCAGGGCCTTTTTTTGCAGCAGGAACTCCTTTGCATGTTAGGCCACACACCCCTAAGGTAGCCAATCCGAATGAGTTCCTGCCACTGGGTGTGGCCTATTATGCTAACGAGTTCCTGCTGGGCGTGGCCAACTCAGGAGCCAGCCGGAACTCCGTTCCTGTGCGTTCCTGCCCAAAAATAGCCCTGCAGGGATTGAACCTGGGACCTTCTTCATGCCAAGCGGTTGTTCTACCACTGAGCCACAGCCCCTCCCTAAACAGACCCTCGGTCCATCAAGGTCAGTATTGTCTACTCGGGCTGGCTAAGACTCCACAGGGTCTCAGGCAGAGGTCTTTCACAGCACCAGTGACCAGGTCATTTTAACTGGAGATGCTGCTGGGTACTGAACCTGGAACCAAGCAGTTGCTCTACCACTGAGCCACCATCCCTTCTCATGTCTGGAAGTGTCAGTCAGTCAGTCAGTTTATTATTACAGTCTTCGACCAGTACATAACAATTTAAAAGACAAATAGGCTGATTTCGCACTAGAGCTGCCTCGATGTTGCGCCGCCGTTTGCCCCAATACTATTGGTCAATTTCACACCCGAAGCCGCGGGGCTGCATTTGACCTGCGGCTTCGCCCGATTTCCTCCACAGTTTTGTGATCCTCAAAAAACAGGATCGTGAAACTGCGGGGGAAATCGGGCAAAGCTGCGAGTCAAAATGCAGCCCCGCAGCTTCGGGTGTGAAATTGACCAATAGTATTGGGGCAAACGGCGGCGCAACATCGAGGCAGCTCTAGTGCGAAATCAGCCTATTTGTCTTTTAAATTGTTATGTACTGGTCGAAGACTGTAATAATAAACTGACTGACTGACTGACACTTCCAGACATGAGAAGGGATGGTGGCTCAGTGGTAGAGCAACTGCTTGGTTCCAGGTTCAGTACCCAGCAGCATCTCCAGTTAAAATGACCTGGTCACTGGTGCTGTGAAAGACCTCTGCCTGAGACCCTGTGGAGTCTTAGCCAGCCCGAGTAGACAATACTGACCTTGATGGACCGAGGGTCTGTTTAGGGAGGGGCTGTGGCTCAGTGGTAGAACAACCGCTTGGCATGAAGAAGGTCCCAGGTTCAATCCCTGCAGGGCTATTTTTGGGCAGGAACGCACAGGAACGGAGTTCCGGCTGGCTCCTGAGTTGGCCACGCCCAGCAGGAACTCGTTAGCATAATAGGCCACACCCAGTGGCAGGAACTCATTCGGATTGGCTACCTTAGGGGTGTGTGGCCTAACATGCAAAGGAGTTCCTGCTGCAAAAAAAGGCCCTGGGTATTGACAACAAACAGGGTAAACAGAATAAGAAGCAAAAGGTGGGTGTGGCTGGATGATTACACTTCCGGTGACATGGGGGTTGCGGCCTAATATGCTAACGAGCTGTGTCATCGGGGGTGTGGCCTAATATGCTAACGAGTTTCTGCTGTTGGGTGTGGTCTATTATGCTAATGAGTTCCTGTTGGGCTTTTTCTACAAAAAGAGCCCTGAATCCTTGGAATCTCCAGCTAAAAGTACCAGAGGGTAGGTGATGTGAAAGACTTTTCTCTGCCTGAGACCCTGGAGAGCTGCTGCCAGTCTGAGTAGACAATACTGACCAAGGGTCCATCAAGTATAAGGCAGCATCAAGTATAAGGCAGCTTCATGTGTTCGTGTTGTTGAACGCTGACGTTTCGTGCTTTGTTTCACCTCCGCTGGAGGTCTCAGCTGTTCTCCTATTCTGATTAACAGCAGGAGGTTTGTGAGCTTTGAGAACCATGGATCCCATCTGAGAGATGAGCTGTGCCGAGACTGTTGTGGAAATCTGGTTCCATTTTTAAGCCGTATAACTGAGGAAGAATATTTTGAAACGTCTGGCATACCTGGGAAGGACGTCTTTTTGACTGCAGAAGTTCCTTTGTCCTTTGGGACATCCTCTGCCATCTTTGTGGACTTTGAGGTCCTTTGGGCACTATTTCATGAGAGGATTCAGAGGAGTCTCTTGTTGCTTACTACCATTATTGTGACCATTATCTTTGAATTGTGACCACCAGTTCTACTTTATTTATCGACATAATGCTACCATGTTTCAGTAGACTCGTGTCTACTGGCAACTTGTGAAATCTGTATGTTTGTTGATGGCCTACCCTTGCATTTTTGTCTCTTCATACGCCTATTCAAACCACGCTTCTCCTTGCTGTCTTCCAGAGGCCCCTGGGCTACTACCCCGATCAGCACTTCACAGAAGAGCAGCCCCAAAAGCTGATTGCTGAATTCCAGGAGTGCCTGGCTGAGATCTCCAAGGAAATCAACGAGAGGAACAAGGGACTTCCCATTGGCTACCTCTACTTGAACCCGACTGAAGTTCAGAACAGCGTCTCCATATAAGTGGGCTTCTCCCCGCTGGCACAGATCCTGCCGTGTACTGGGGATTTTTTTGGGTCTGGAATGCTCTCAGGTTGCCAACCTCCCGGTGGGAGCCCCTGGGGATCTCCCAGAATCACAAGTGATATCCAGATTATGGAGATCAGTCCTCTGGGAGAAAGTGGCTGCTTTGAAGGGTGGACTCTATGGCATTATGCCCCACTGAGTTCCCCTCTCCTCCCTGAACCCCGCCCTCCTCAGCCTGCGCCTCTAATATCTCCAGGTGTTTTGTGACCCGGAGTTGGCAACCCTAGGGCAAGCAGAATGCCTTCTTATTATGCAAATGAAGCATAACAAGATGTATTATGCAACTAAAGCACCCACGCTCTATGCCGCTTCATTTACAGTCTGCAAACATTATGATTTGGATTTATTTCAAGGCAATTTCCATTCCAGGGATTCTGCTTCTAGTATTTAGTCCATAACTTCCCTATCCACTTGCCACGCTTCCCCTGCCTCCACACGTCCACATGGGGGCGTCATGTTTGGATTGGACGTACAATCCAGTGCTGGCAAGCTGAATGCCTGCTCATTATGCAAATAAAGCGCCCACGCTCTATGCGACTTCATTTACAGAACAGCACGCCGCCAGGCCCCACTGCCCTGCCGCTAATCAGCGATGTGCCTACATACATCACTTCCGAAGTGATCTGGAAGGAACATTGGGGACGTTGGGGCAACACTCTGGTTCTGGGGGAAAACTCTATTGCAGAAGCTAAATTTACCATAGAATTTTTGCCCAAATATCAGAGCATCCCCCTAATGTCCATGACGTGCCTACAACACTTTCCAGTCATGCTGGAAGTGACGTGGGCACATCGCCGAGACATCGGCTGGGCCTCCCTCCTGCTCCTGGTAAGCCCCCCCATCCATCCAACCCCCACTGGTTGCAACCCGTGTTCCCTCTAAGCTGAGTTAGTGTGAGCTAGTTCACAGTTTTTTAGCCTCCAGCTCACACGTTTTTGTCTTAGCTCAAGAAGGACGGCTCCACAGCAAGCTAGTAGCCAAATCGCTCGCTCACAAAATTAATGCCAATAGCTCACAAAGTAGAGTATTTGCTCACAAGACTCCACAGCTTAGAGGGAGCATTGCTGGCGACCCTAGCCCAGAGAATCCCTGGATTCATTGCAGGAAATAGACTGCCTACAGTCTTAACAATCTTTACAATGCTAACAATATTCAATACCTTTTGCGTCATAACAAATTAAATACAAGAATAACAGTTTCCAACAATTTATTGTTTTATCTAATAAATCATGGAACTGGCGGGTTAACTTCCATAAACCACCTCCAACGTTTCCACCATATTTCTTTTTTTGTGTTCTGCTTTTCCTATATCCTCACTTGATTCAAGGAGTTCAGAAAACATCTAACTGTTTCTTTAACCAGGAACGACTTTTTGGAGAAGGATTCTACATGTCTGTTCTTTAAAATGGAGCTACGGTGACTGAAGTGGTTAAGATGCTGAACTGTAGGCTGTGGAAAGTCGGTAGTTCAGCAGTTCGAGACCCGAGTGCCGCATGATGGAGTGAGCTCCCGTCTCTAGTTCAAGCTCCTGCCAACCTAGCAGTTCGAAAGCAAGAAATTGCAAGTAGATAAATAGGTACCACTTCGGTGGGAAGGGAACAGCATTCCGTGCGCCTTGGTGTTTAGTCATGCCGGCCACATGACCACGGAAACATCTTCGGACAGCGCTGACTCTTCGGCTTTGAAACGGAGATGAGCACCACAACCCTAGAGTTGGATTTGACTGGCTTTCGAGCAAGGGAACCTTTACCTTTACCTATTCTTTAAAATAATGTGTATCATGATCAAATTAACTAACCTCACTATCGACCACAGCACTTGAAGTAATGGCGTTGGTTTAAATCTAAAAATAGCCCCACCTCTTCTCCTCAACCACCTTTGGCCAGGTTGTCCAAAGCCCTCTTCGGGGTGTAGGCCCAACACTACTACTTCCCATTTTTTAAATATAGCCCCCTCTTTCCTCTCCATAATACATGTTGAGACGGCATGGGTGATGGACTCAGGGGCTACCAGCTCCCAGTACACATCGAGGTGTTGACCTTTAACCGAAGCTAATAAGTGTACACATACCACCCTAGGACAAACCTGTAGATCCAGACTTAAACCAAACCGCATTTTCCCCACACAGAGAACTTGATGATAAGCCCTCCACTGAAGGGCTCTTAGAAAGAAAGGGATAGAATGATCACAAAATGTAGGGACTGGAAAAATTGGATTTCTAAGATATGGAGACAAAGACATTTTTAGACTTCTCCCCTGGTAATAGGGTTCTAATCTATTCTGGGTCAGAATTTTCCAATATAACTGTCCGGTATGGCCTTTCCCTCCCAATTGTTGATCCTTAATAAATTTTGCACTCACTGCATATTTCTTAATTGCCTTTTTCGCTTCCACAAAAAATTCAGGCAGGTAGTATATCATCGCTGCTGTCAACCTAGGTGAGGTATTTCCCCATTAAGGTTTAGGTTAGGGTAAGGGTTATGGCTAGGGTTAGGGCTTGGCTTAGGGTTACGTTAGAGTTAACATTAGGATTAGGGTTTATTTTATTGATTGATTTCTTGATTTTATTGATTTTTACCTACCTGAGGGACCGCCTTTCCCCGTATGTTCCCCCAAGAGCACTACGGTCAGGGGCCCAAAACTTGTTAGCCATCCCGGGCCCCAAGGACATCAAGCTAGCCGCTACCAGGACCAGGGCTTTCTCGGTGGCGGCTCCTACCTGGTGGAACGAGCTCCCAGGGGAGATCCGGGCCCTGCAGGATCTTGTGCAGTTTCGCAGGGCCTGTAAGACGGAGCTCTTCCGCCAGGCTTTTGAGTAGGAGCCGCCGCCCCTACTATACCACCACCGCCATGAGTCGGTTGAGGCCCTGAGGAAACATCAGAATGGAAGAAGCCCTAAGCCGCCTACGTGGAACTCCGGACCGGCGATCCGTCATCTTTGGACTATGGAAGTCTGAGCACCTTGTTTTAAATTAGGATTTTAAGATATATTATGTTTTAATCTATTATATATATTATGTTTTATTATGGCGAGGTCTGCCTTTGCCTCTGTAAGCAGCCCTGAGCCCTTTGGGGAGGGCGGGGTATAAATATAAACAATAAATAAATAAATAAATATAAATTTATCCCACCCATTCTGGCCTAGACTGGCTCAGGGTGGCTCACAAAGTGAGCTAGCAATCCAAAACAGTCCAGTGGCATCTTTAAGGCCAAGTTTTATTCAGGTACAAGCTCTCCCTCCTCTGCAAGAACAGATCTGCACGTCCCCCCCCCCATCGCTAGCAATCCAAAACAGTCCAATGGAGCCTGAGCGGTGGGTGTTGCCTTCTGACACACTTCCGTTGATGTCAGGGGGTGTGGCATATACAAATAAGTTATGCTAATGAGTTATGCTAATGAGCTCCTGCACCTCTTTTTCTACGAAATGACCCCTGACTACAATTCTTAATATTGGTCAGTTGGTGTATATATTCTACTCGCTCTTATTGGTCCATAACTAGGGACCAGTGGCCTGGGGGCCTGAGCAGTGATGGATCCTGATTGGCTGAAGGGTCCATGGCTGGAGGGTATATAAACCCAGGCATAGCCTAGTTAGAATCAGATAAGATCGTGAGCAGAAAACATTGGAAGGGAACTGCAAAAGAGCTGACTGGAATGGACAAAGAGAAGTCTGTAGGTTTATAGGGTTGCCAACTCTGAGTCATGAAATTCCTGGAGATTTGGAGGCAGGGCCAGGCTCCACCCCCCAAAAAATCTTCCCAACCCAACCCTAAGACTGGCAACCCTATTCCCTGCACACTGTGGCCTGATCTGAACGGAGCCTGTATGAATTTGGGAAGTGCAGAACATCAAGAAGACCATGTCTTAAGGACGCCAGCCTCCAGGTGGGACCTGGAGATCCCCTGGAATGAGAGCTCATCTCCAGACTACATAGATCAGTTCCCCTGGAGAAAAGGGCTGCTTTGGAGGGTGGACTCCGTAGCACTGTACTCCCCCCTGAGACCAGGGCCGGCCCCAGGTTTTTTTGCACACTAGGCGAGGATACCTTCTGGCACGCCCCCCCCCCCGTGCACCCCCCAATTTTCAAACATAAATGCATTTTAGGAAGAATGAACAACACAAAAGCTGAACGGTTGTGAGGTCGGTGGGGCTGAGAGAGCTCTTTCGAGGACTGCCCTTGAAAGAACAGCTCTGAGAAAGCTTGTGACTGAGCCAAGGCCACGCCAGCAGCTGCATGTGGAGGAGGAGTGGGGGAATCCAACCCGGGTCACCCAGATTAGAGTCTGCACTCCTAACCACTGATTCCTGGGGGTGGGGAGCCCAGTGGCTCCTGCTTTTCCAAGAGGAGGACGGCTGCGCTTCTGAGCCCACTGAAAGACCCGGCGGCATGCAGCAGTCACCCTCACCCACCCGGTCAAGAAAGTTGTAGGGCTTTTGTTGGGGGGGCTTTTGTTGGGGGGGCCAGGTGCCAGTTTGGTGCCCCTAAGGGCAGGCGCGCTCTAGGCGAGCACCTAGTTCGCCTAGTAAGCGAGCCGGCCCTGACTGAGACCCCCATCCTTCCCAGGCTTCCTTCCCAAATCTCCAGGGATTTCCCAACGCGGAGTTGGATGCCCTACCACCAACCCCTCCCCTGTCAATGGCTAGGGAGGACCTGGGAACCCTAATGTGTCTGCCCACCCAATCCAGCAAAACAAAATGAATACTTAGCCTCTGAGGCTCTTTCATTTGCTACGGCTTTTAACAGGATCTTAAAGACTATCTGGGCTCTGCATTTCAACTGAAATACCAGGAGATGCCCAGGCCTTGCCTGGAGACTGAAGCAACCCGAGCTGCAGTGTTAGGATTGTTGTTGTTGTTGTTGTTCAGTCACACAGTCGAGTCCGACTCTTCGCGACCCCATGGACCATCTCCCGCCAGGCCCCCCTGTCTTCTGCTGTCCTCCTGTCTTCTGCTGTCTGGTAACAAATAAATATACACTGCAAAAACCTTTTAAATGCAGCTTTGAGGATGACAGGAGTACTCCGTCCATGACTGTTAGCTGCATAATGTGTCTTTTGTAGGACTGGCAAAAAGCATCCATAGAAGAAGGCTGTCCCCCTTTTTGGAATCCTTCATGCAAGGAGAAGCAGGCTTATAATCCTAGAAACTCCCATTGGGGCTTGACTTTTAAAACACTGATGCAAAATTGTCTGGTAGTTAGCAGTCTGTATATATTGAATGTTATTGCTTATTGAATGTAATGAATATTTATACCTGACTAGGATGAAATAATGATACACTATGCACTTTACTAAATGATGACCATAAATAGAACACATTAGTTTGCTAAAAGGTTTTTGCAGGGTATATATATTTGTTACTAGACTTGCCTGGAGACTGGCAACTCCAAGTGGCATGTACCTACCCATGTGCAGAGCCTGCTGAATGTTTGTTCCCGAAACACAGCAGATCCTCAGGAAGAAAATAGGATGCAAAATCCGTGGCAAAATTACCACAGAGTTCCTGGTGACTGCTAGACTGACCCTTGTCACTTCTGGGCAGGTCTGGGAATTGTCAGGAGCTCTGGGGTCAGAACTTCCTGTAAAGCCTTATTTTCCTGTTTGATTTCCCTCCCCCCAGGGGGGTCACACACACCCCTTGGCCCCAGCCTCTGCCTATCGATCAGCTGAGCACGGGCTGGCAAAGGCTGGAACTGGCGGGAGAGGTCCTGACATAAGTGGGGAAACGGGCGCCCTGGTTAGGGCCAGGGTACCTGAAAGGCTACCTCTTCCTGTACTATCAAGCCCATTGTTAAGATCCTCCTTAAGATCCAGTTTGGTGCAGTGGCTAAGTGCGCAGACTCTAATCTGGGAGAACCGGGTTTGATTCCCCACTCCTCCATTTGCACCTGGCTGGATGACCTTGGGCAAGCCATAGTTCTGATAAGAGCTGTTCTCTCAAGGACAGTTCTGGAAAGAGCTCTCTCAGCCCCACCTACCTCACAGGGAAAGGAATTTGTAAGCCGCTCTGAGACTCCAAGTGAAGGGTGGAGTATAAATCCAATCATCTCCTCCTCCTCCTCCTCCTCCTCCTCCTCTTCTTCTTCTTCTTCTTCTTCTTCTTCTTCTTCTTCTTCTTCTTCTTCTTCTTCTTCGGCACCAAGCCAATGTGTGCATGCACTCCTGTGTAGCCAATTTATGGTGACCCCAGCAAGGGGTTTTCAAGGCGAGTGATTCTGCAGAGGTGATTTGCCATCGCCTTCCTCTGCAGTCTTCCTTGGTGGTCTCCCTTCTAAGCTTCCAAGATCTGACGAGGCCAGGCTACACCCTGCTGCCTTCCCTCCCTCCCAGACCAATACCTTTCTTCTTACCTGGGTATTTAACTAAAGGTTCGATATTTTCAAAGAGTTGTTTTTACAATCTGCTTTTAGCCTGAGGACACTTATGAAGACGACTCAGGCTGCCAAACGTGTCGGGGCTTTTATGAGGGTTTATGTTTCAAGGTGTTACCGGCTGATTTCTTTTAATAGCTGCTCATTTGAATGAATGTTCGGCTTAATTATTTTAGTTCTTCATTTGCGAGAGGCATCAAGCAGGGCGTCAAAGAGGTGGCATATATATGCTTTAAACAAATGCAATAAATAAATGCCCATTCTCTGTGCTGCACAACTCTGTGCATATGCACAATGTACATTACCCAACATTTCACTGGGATGTGCCTGAAGACTGGTTGCCCTACAGGGCTGGCACGGAAGCCCATTAGCCAATCCCTCAGTCAGGCCACGAAGCTCCTTGACTGGCAGGGCCAACTCAAGAGGAGATTAGATGTGCTCTTGCTTAAACGCGGTGTTGCAAACAAAACACACTGTGCAACTCGGGGAGTTATCAGAAGGATTATCGGCGAATTCCCAGATGAGGCCGTTGTGGCACCAGCATGTTGCTGGTTTAATATCATACCATGGATTATGCCACGGAAATGCTGTGGCAGCACACACAGCTGACGGGCTGAAAACTGCAGCCATGCATTTCCCACAAACATTATACGTTTCAATAGCATTTGTACTGGAGATACTCAGGTCTGAGTCAGTGATGCCACGATCCTTACAAAGAACAGGTTTATCCAGTTGGTTAATTTATACTCCGCCTTTCTCGCCGAGAGTCAAGATGGATTACAGGGTAAAGGAAGAGAAAATAAACTGCAGTTATACAACGTGAGACATCCAATAAGCAATGCAATTGGATTTGGGGGTGGTGTCTGCCGTCAATTCACAGCTGACTTCTGGTGACACCCCCCCCCCAGGGTTTTTAAGGCAAGAGACATACAGAGGTGGGAAGAAGAAGAAGAAGAAGAAGAAGAAGAAGAAGAAGAAGAAGAGGAAGAGGAAGAGGAAGAGGAAGAGGAAGAGGAAGAGGAAGAGATTGGATTTATACCCAATCCTTCACTACCAAAAGGTGTCTCAGAGCGGCTCACAAACTCCTTTCCCTTCCCCTCCCCACAACCGACACCCTGTGAGGTAGGCGGAGCTGAGAGAGCTCTGAGAGAAACGGCTCTTTTTCAAGGACAGCTCTTATCAGAACTACGGCTTGCCCGAGGCCATCCAGCCAGGTGCAAGTGGAGGAGTGGGGAATCCATCCCGGTTCTCCCAGATTAGAGTCCGCACACTTAACCACTACACCAAACTGGCCATTGCCTGCCTCTGCGAAACAACCCCGGACTTCCTTGTGTGGGGGGGTCTCCCATCTGAATACTAACCAGGACCAATCCTGCTTAGCTTCTGAGATCTAACAAGATCAGGCTAGCCTAGGCTATCCAGGCCAGGATGTGATTGGACTACAAATACGAAATTTTGTGACAATATGAGCAGCAATGCGAACAGCAAACTACCCAAGGCACAGTGTAGTGTGAGCATTAGGAATGGGCATGTAATGAACCAGGGCTCTGGTCACACGGGCCGGAAAACGCAGGGGGGGAAGCGTGGCTGTTTGCCCCAGGGCAAAATAACACGCGGTTGCGTGAGCAGACGTCCCGTGGAGGTCCCGTAGTTAGGGGGGAGGTGCCAATCACAGGACAATCCTGCGGCGCTGCAAAGAAGCGGGGCCGTGGGGCAAACGGGGTTGTGTTTTTTTTAAAAAAAAAACTAAAGTGTGCGCATGCTTCGTTGGGTGCTTGTGCGCATCTGTGGAGACTTGGGGGGGGAACCTTTTTGCAAGGGGACATGGGCGGGTGCTGGAACTACCACCGGAAACGCGATCAGACGCCCGCCCATGCCCCGCGGTTTCTGGAAACTAGTACCTCGGAGGTACTAGTTTTTTACAGCGCATCTTCGGAGTGAATCCTCGGGTGAGCCACGGGAGCTCTACGCTTCCCAGATGTGGTGGTGAGATCGCGCCCGGAAAATCCGCCTATCTTCCGCCTCTCTAAGCGTGCCTAATGCTCCGTGTGACTGCAGGACTCTTTTTGTAGCAGGAACTCCTTTGCATATTAGGCGCCACACCCCTAATGTAGCCAATCCTCCAAGAGCTTACAGTAGCCCCTGTAAGAAGAGCTCTGTAAGCTCTTGGAGGATTGGCTACATTAGGGGTGTGTCGCCTAATATGCAAAGGAGTTCCTGCTACAGAAAGAGCCCATGAAGCAAAATTATCCTCCGCTCGCATGCTTTGCCTCTGAGCTTAACCCGAGGGCACCTGGTTCGTTCTTGCTGTCTCATCTGTACCAGTAAGCATGCGAGGACTTCCAGTGCAAAACCATAACAGTCATTCACTTAACACTGGAGAAAAAAAAAAAATCCGTTTCTCTGCCAGGCCGTACACTCCCAATTCGGCCGTCTGACTCCTTCTGCTTCCAGACAAAATATCAACACACAATTCTTGCTAGTAGATATATTTATAGTCCAAAATACAAAAAAAGCAGTCAAAGCAGTCGAAGATGAACCGGCTACACAAACTTTTCGGTAATCCGTAGTAAAAGCAGTACAGGAGAGCAGGGCTTTTTTTGTGTAGAAAAAGCCCAGCAGGAACTCACTAGCATAATAGGCCACACCCAAAAGCAGAAATCCATTCGTATATTAGGCCACACCCCTGCCCCTTGGCTTGCCCGGGTGCCCCGTGGCTGCAGGGAGCCCAGGCTGCAGGGAGCCCGGGCAAGCCCCCCCCCAAGGCCGCGGGGAGACTAGGCAAGCCCTTCCAGCCCTCCCCGGCCTGCCTGCCTCGGAGTCGCTGGGGGAGGGGTTGCTCTTCAGGCCTTCCCTCTGTAGCCACACACACAGAGGTTTTGGCTGTACTGGGTGTGGCCAACTCTGAAGCCAGCCAGAACTCCGTTTCATTCCTGCCCAAAAATAGCCCTGCAGGAGAGCATAAAGCAAGGGTCCCCAACGAGGTGCCCCTAGAAACCTTTCCTGGTGGAAAGCGGGCAGGGCCAGGTGGGACCTTCGACCAACAAGGCTCCTGATTGGCAATTGGGGATTTGATTGCCTGAGCAGATTTTTAACACCATTGCTCTGGCAGCCGCCGCCGCCACAGCACAAGCCTCTTCACTGTCTGACTGAAGGTAAGCCATTTTGTGGCTGGCTCCGCCTCCTGCAGCAGCCATTTCCGTGCCACCATGTTGTGCCAGAATTCCATCCGTGCCTGTAGGCTCAAAAGGGTCGGGGACTCCTGCTGTAAAGGAAGCCTGGCTGCGTCTCGTTTCAAGAATCTGGTTTTCCAAACTTTGCCCTTAAGCGGTGGATTCTGGCTGCGTGCCCTCATCTGTACAGAGTGTTCGAGGAGCACTTTATACCCATAATGTTCTTAAATCCTTCCTTTACGTGGCTGTTGTCACCAGTGTTCCCTCTAAGCTGAATCAGTGTGAGCTAGCTCAGTTTTTTTAGCCTCCAGCTCACACACTTTTATCTTAGCTCAGGAAGGATGGCTCCAGAGCAAATTAATTTATGCAGTAGCCAAATAGCTCACTCACATTTTTAATGCCAGTAGTTCACAAAGCAGAATTTTTGCTCACAAGACTCCACAGCTTAGAGCATGGGTGTCAAACATGCGGCCCGGGGGCCAAATGAGGCCCCCGGAGAGTTTCTATCAGGCCCGCAGTGGAACTGGCCATCTTTTGCTTCCAGTTCTGCTGCTGCTGCTGCATCATAGCTTGCTTCATCAGACTCTCTCTCTTTTTTTTAAAGATATTTTTATTGAAGTTTCCAAAAGCAAATCCAACATACAAATGTTCCTACAATTCACAACAGATGAGCATACAGCCTCCTTTCCTTCCAAACTCTATATACAAACCAACATTCCTAACCCTTCACGCTCAATTTCCAATTATAGAATTTTCTCCAGTTTTCTTCAAAAAAAGATTCATCCTTCCCCTTTAGTATACATGATATTTTATCCATTTCCACGACTTCAAATAGTTTTTGTGTAACCTCTATCCTATCAGGGATTTTTTCCCTTTTCCAATACTTGGCAAATAATATTCTAGCGGCCATTATACAGTGTAACAACAAATTTTTCTCAACTTTTCCATATATCTCTGGAACCATATTGAGTAGAAACAGCTCTGGTTTAAGAGGAATTGGAACTCCCATAATTTCTTTTAACATTTTACCTATCATCCTCCAATACTCCTTTGCTCTGCTACATGCCCACCACATGTGAAAGTATGTGCCTACATTCTGTCTACATTTCCAACATACATTAGAGGTTGTCTTAGCGAACTTTGCTAGTCTTGCTGGGTAAATGTACCATCTAAGAGCCACTTTGTAGATGTTTTCTTTAAAGGAGGTTGCCCTAGTAATTCTTATATTTGTATCCCATATTTTCAACCATCTGTCTAGCTCTATATTATAGCCTAAATCTTTATTCCAAGCTGTCATACTTGACCTCACCACCTCTTCCTGCATTTTTATTCTCCAACAAGTTTCTGTACAAATTTTTTATAGTTCGTTCTCCCAACATAATCCATATCTTATCTATTTCGGTTGGCTTATCATAAAATCCTTGCTTTTGGTCTTCCCTATATCTGGTTTGTAATTGTATTACTTGTAGCCATGACAATTCTATATTTTGGGCTTTCAACCATTCAGTTGACTTAAGTTTGTTCTTGCTATCTAACAGGCCGTCATAACACAATTTTTTATCATACTCATACAAACATGGCTTCACAAAGGCTTCGATGGGTGATACACACCTTGGTATTTTAACATAATATTGCTGTTTGACTTCTCTCCATACCTTTGATAATGACCAGACTCTCTTAATCACTCATCCATTTCATGTTTTAACCTGGGTCCTAGACTCAGAACTCTAAGCATGAGATTTCTATGGTAAACTGGCTGTCTTCTGCTGCTGCTGCATCACCGTAGGTTTGCATCTTACAGATACATACTTGAATAGCGTACTCAAGATTGCAACAGCAAAGACATTTTGATGCAATAATTCAGAGCAAGAGGTGTCAGTTATCAGATACTGTTAAATAAACAAAATATTGCAAGAGTGCTAATGTTTTAAGCATGTTTTTATTTTAAGTAAAAAAAATCTTTGTGTTTGTGTCCTTTATAAAGTTTATATCTCCGCTACCTGCTCAAGTGGTTAAGATGCTGAACTGCAGGCTGTGGAAGGTCGGTAGTTCAGCAGTTCGAGACCCGAGTTGCCGCATGACGGAGTGAGCTCCTGTCTCTAGTTCCCACTCCTGCCAACCTAGCAGTTCGAAAGCAAGAAATTGCAAGTAGATAAATAGGTACCACTTCAGTGGGAAGGTAACAGCGTTCCGTGCGCCTTGGTGTTTAGTCATGCCAGCCACATGACCACGGAAATGCCTTCGGACAGTGCTGGCTCTTCCCATAATGCCACACACGCCGAAGATAGATCACGATGGGTAGCCGTGTTAATCTGTCTGTAGCAGTAGGAAAGAGCCAGAGTCATAAGAACATAAGAGAAGCCAATGTTGGATCAGGCCAATGGCCCCTCCAGTCCAACGCTCTGGGTCAAAACTCCCAGGTGCCATCAGGAGGTCCAGCAGTGGGGCCAGGACACTAGAAGCCCTCCCACTGTTGCCCCCCCAAGCACCAAGAATACAGAGCATCCCTTGCCCCAGACCAAGAGTTCCTATCTATACCTTGTGGCTAAGAGCCACTGATGGACCTCTGCTCCATATATTTACCCAATTCCCTCTTGAAGCCGTCCATGCTTGTAGCTGCCACCACCTCCTGTGACAGTGAATTCCACCTCCTGTGACAGTGATAGAGCAGTGATGGCGAACCTTTTAGAGACCGAGTGCCCAAACTGCGACCCAGAACCCACTTATTTATCGCAAAGTGCCAACACGGCAATTTAACCTGAAAAAGAAGGTTTTACTTTAGAACAAACAACCCATACATTAACTTAAGATGATCCAAACAAAGTAAGGAACGCAATCCCAAATGGTTTCATTTACTTAGAATGATTTGGCAGAGAATTCGACACTTTAATGATGGTCCGGGCCTGGCTGGGGCGATGGCACGCGTGCCCACAGAGAGGGCTCTGAGTGCCACCTCTGGCACCCGTGCCATAGGTTCGCCACCACTGCAATAGAATGATACAACTGACAGTCTGCAACCCTTTAGCGGCTCAAACTGGGCCACCCAAGATAATAACAGGGCCAAACCCTGCCTAATGACAGAGCTGGCCCTGCTGGTGTTGTTTCCGGAAGACTCTTGGACTCAGTTCCGAGTAAGGTCACCTAGTACAGCAAGGAAATTCATCCCATATTTGGGGATTTTTCCCCCCCACATGGAATTAGCCAATTGATCAAGACGTTGTGGTTGGTTCACCCACTTGACAATTTCCTGTGGCGATTTCTGCACCCCAGTTGCAGACTCCCACAGATAAGCTCTTAAATCAAGGTGGAGCTGTCATGATTTGTCACGGCCTGAATGTTTTTCTTGTCCTTCCCACAACAAAAGCTTACAAGAAGTCATAGATAGGAACAGAACCCTTGGTCACAACATTCCGACATATAATCTCAGCTGGAAAGGCCCTCCTCATCACGTGACCCAACTCTTTGGCCTGCTTCTTGCTCCACCGGTGGAGACGCGTGGTGTGGGAGTTGGGAGGAGCCTTTCTGTGTACTACTTGATTACACTCTTTGTTTCAGGGTGCCTCGCCCCTCCAAGGCGGGGCACTGAGCAAACTGGCTAGGCCTCTCCCGGCTAGGCCTGTCCTGCTTAAAAGCTTCCAGCAGAAACGAGAGGACAGAAACTCTTCTGGTTTGGGGCAACGGCAACCTCTTTTCCTACGGCTTCATGGCCACCTACAAAATCCGAGTGGCCACAGGCAACTACCTGTGCGGGGGGACCCTGGACTCCATCGCCATCACCTTGGTGGGGACTCAGGGGGAGAGTCCCAAGTTTCAGTTGGATAGATGCGGCAAGGATTTTTCACCAGGGGAGGTGAGTGCTTTAGAGTTTGCAAATGGGGGTGGGGTGGGGGTAGGAGTGTTTAAGGGAGAGTTTGGTTGACATGATTGCAAATGTCAGAGGGTGGCCACGTCAGTCTGCAGTAGATATGAGACGAGTAGCCCCATAGAGACCAACAAGCTTCTCAGGGTAGCCCTGATCTAAATAGCCCAGGCAAGCCTAGTCTCATCAGACCTTGGAAGCTAAGCAGGGTCAACTCTGGCAAGGACTTGGATGGGAGACCTCCAAGGAATACCAGCAGCCGGGAGGCAGGGGCAGGCTTTATTCAGCCACCTCTCTGAATATCCTCCAGGCCCCCAGTAGGGGTCAGTCGGCAGAGGTGCACACACATGCACATATGTGTAACAGTTCCCACACATCAAGCCGGTCACATGCTCGATTTGATCTTCGCGGCGGGGATTACAGTGGACCGGATTACTGCCTTGGCAGTTCCATGGTCGGACCACTACGCCCTGAGGGCCCGAGTGAATGTGTCACCCGAACCCTGTTTGGGCGGTGAGCCAATTTGGGCTCGCCCGCGGAGCCAGATGGACCCTGAGCGGTTTCAGATGGCTCTCCGGGATACACTGCCCCCTGGTGACTCGTTAGATGAGCTAGTGGGGAGTTGGAATAACCGACTCTCTACAGCCATCGAGGAGATCGCACCTAGATGTCCTCAAGCTAGGCTGGCGCCCTGGTACACACTGTGTCTGCGGCTGATGAAGCGAGGGCTTAGATGACTAGAGAAACAGTGGCGGCGAGCTCGTGACGAAGCGTCAAGAGCATCCTACCAAACGTTTATGAAATTGTATGAGATGGCGGTCAAAGCCACAAAGAAGAAATTCTATGCAGCTGAGATTGCATCTGCAACCTCGCGCCCAGCACAATTATTTAGAACGATTCGGTCACTAACCCCCCTGCCACAGAGCAGACAAAATATTAAGGAATTGGACATCGGCTGTGAGGCGTTTGCGAGGCATTTCGCAGATGAAGTCTTGTCGCTCTGTCATGACCTCCCGGCCACACTTGAGACAGTACGTGAACTCGAGGCTCCTAGCACGTCTTCTGGTCCTATTCTGGATTGTTTCGGCCCTCTCAGCCTAGAGGAGGTTGACAGATTGATCTCGACTGTGCGCCCAACTACTTGCAGCCTTGATCCGTGCCCCTCTTGGCTGATTAAAGCTGGCCGAGAGGAGTTGCGAGGCCCACTCTGGGATATTGTGAACAGATCCCTCTTGGAGGGTCT
>NW_015160318.1:26271-35208 GCF_001447785.1 Gekko japonicus
TTTGGGAGTGCTCCTGGATGCTTCCTTGACAATGGAGGCCCAGGTAGCAGCCACTGCCAAGGCAGCCTTTTACCATCTACGGCTGATTAGGTAGTTGGTCCCCTTCCTCGAATGCAATGATCTGGCGTCAGTGATCCACGTGATGGTCACCTCGAGGTTGGATTACTGCAATGCTCTCTACATGGGGCTGCCCTTGGGGCAACTTCGGAAGCTGCAGCTGGTGCAGAATGCCGCAGCTAGGTTGTTGATGGGTGCCCCTATGAGGGAACACATCCAACCGGTGCTGAGGGCGCTGCACTGGCTGCCAATAGCGTTCCAGATACGCTTCAAGGTGCTGGTTATGACCTTTAAAGCCCTTTATGGTCTGGGGCCTGTCTACCTGCGGGACCGCCTTTCCCCGTACGTTCCCCCGAGAGCACTGAGATCTGAGTCGCAGGACCGGCTAGTCCCCCCTGGCCCTAGGGATGCCAAACTAACAACTACTAGAACTAGGGCATTCTCCTTGGCTGCACCAATATTATGGAATCAGCTCCCTCATGAGATCCGCGCTCTCCGGGATCTCTGCCAGTTCCGGAGAGTGGTGAAGACGGAGCTATTCCACCAAGCATTTAACAACCCAGACTAAGCATGATAGCACTTTATAGTTGCCGCCATGGATATGTTGTACTGAATGTAAATTACGATTTTATTGTACTGTTATAGATTGTTTTAGAGGTATTGTTTTATTGGTTTTAATGTTGTAAGCCGCCCTGAGCCACTTCGGCGGGAGGGCGGGATAAAAATCAAATAAAGAAATAAATATGGGGGGGAAGATTCTCGGGGTATAAGCTTTCAAGAGTCAATGTCTCCTGCATCAGACACCTTTGTCAGATCATGATTGCAAAGTTCTCCTGGTCTGAGTCATCCCTGTCTCCCCCACCCTAAATTGGGGAAGCAAATGGCAACCTGAGATAGCCCAATACAATGGGAAGAGCAAGCCTCACTCAGATATAGCCACGGGTACAAAATTAACTCAGCCACCTGCCAGTAATGGTGGGCTAACATAATAAGGGTCAATAAGAAATTTCAACAGGTGATTGTTCTAAACCTCCCCCTTCCCACCTTTCTTCCCCCCCCCTCAAGGAGGACGAATATGTGGTTCAAACTGAGCACGATTTGGGACCCATCCTACTCGTCCGGCTGCACAAGGAACCCTACAGCATCTTCCCACAGACCAACTGGAACTGCAGCTTCGTAGAAGTGGCAGGACCCCGGGAAGAAGTTTATCGGTTCCCCTGCTACCAATGGATTGTGGGATACACAACCCTGGAGCTCAGAGAAGGAGCAGGTGGGAACTGTGGCTCAGTGGTAGAACATCTGCTTGACACACAAAAGGTCCCGGGTTCAATCCCTGACACCTCCAGTTGAAAGGGCCAGGTAGTAGGTGATGTGAAAGGTCTCTACTGGAGACCATGGAGAGCCACTGCTAGTCTGAATAGACAATACTAACAGCTTCAGGCAAGAGACTTGGCTCAGTAGTAGAGCCTCTGCTTGGCATGCAGAAGGTCCTAGGTTCAATCCTCAGCATCCCAAGTTAAAAGGACCAGTGAGTAGGTGATGGGAAAGACCGCTTCCTGAGACCCTTGAGCAGACAATACTGACCTTGATGGACCTATGCTCTGATTTAGATGCAGCCCATTTTTTGAGTTTAACACATTTGGTTACATCAGCTGATTTAGTATAAAGCAGCTTCAGGCAAGAGACTGTGGCTCAGTGCTAGAGCATCTGTTTGGCATGCAGGAAGTCCCAGGTTCAATCCCTGGCATCTCCAGGTAAAGGATCAGAAGCAGTGCTGGCTCAGACCAGTGGTCCATCTAGTCCAGAATCCACGTTCATATAGTGACCGACTAGGGGTGTGCGGGGAGGGGGGGGATTTGTGGGGTTTTTTTCGGATTTGGGTTTAATAAAGCCAATTTTTTTTCAGGATTCCCGAATAAACCCTAACCAATGCCGGTATTCCCAAAAATTTTCAGCTCCATTATATCCTATGGGGCCATTGTAGTCAATGGAAAAATCTTCTAACAAGTATTCAGGAGGCTGATGGGGAGGGGGTTTGAGGTATAGACACCAAATTTGTACTGTAGCTGCTGGAGCCTCTCCCCAAAAGACACCCCAAGTTTGGAAAAGATTGGACCAGGGGGTCCAATTCTAGGGCATCCAAAAAGGGTGCACCAATCCTCCATTGTTTCCTATGGGGATGGGGAAAAGGCAGGCAGCAGCGTCTCCCCAAGAAAACTGGGAAAAAATGAAAATGTTCAGGGGTTTTTCGGCATTCAGTATTCTCAGAGGATCTTATTCGGTATGCCAAATACCCGAAAAATGCCAGAAAAGTTTTTCCCGGGTTTGTTTTCGGTTCGGCTTTACCGAATGCACACCTCTATGGCCAACCAGATGCCTGGAGAAGACTCATAACACCGGACATAGATGCCGAAGCATCTCTTTGCTGTTGTGCACCCAGTACTGGTATTGAGACCTTTACTGCCTCTAAGCATGAAGGTTCCTTTAAGTCATTAAGAACAATGGCTACTGGCTAGTGTGGCTCGCTGTCCTGCTATAGCCTTCCACGCTGGAGCTCCCATTACCTGCCACCACTCAACAGGGCAGTGGGGGGAAATGGGGGCAATTCAACATTGCACCAATACCATGACGTCACTTACTATGTCACTCTATGGTTAAACCATAGATTTTTGGGTGAATCCTAGAGCGTCATGGACGCGGTTCATGTTGGAAGTGACATTTTCATAATGCCAATCAGGTATGTCCCTGCCCCCTGCAATCTCCTGCACTATGCTGGCAATGCTACCATAGACTGTCCTGGCCCCACTGCTGGACCTCCTGATGGCACCTGGTATTTTTGGCCACTGTGTGACACAGAGTGTTGGACTGGATGGGCCATTGGCCTGATCCAGCATTGGCTTCTCTTATGTTCTTATGATAGGAACACTCGGTCTGGGGCAAGGGGTGCTTTGTCTTCTTGGTGCTTGGGGGGGGGCAACAGTGGGAGGGCCCCACTGGTAGACCTCCTGATGGCACCTGGTATTTTTGGCCACTGTGTGACACAGAGTGTTGGACTGGATGGGCCATTGGCCTGATCCAGCATTGGCTTCTCTTATGCTCTTATGCTCCTCTGTGATCTCTGATCTCCTTCTAAAGTCAGCCAAACCGACGGTCATCGCAATATCCCGGGCTCTCATTGTCTTCCCTTGCTTTCTTCCAGCCAAAACCATCTGCAAGGATGCCGATAACCAGCTGCTTTTACGGCACCGGAAAGAGGAGCTCAGAGCCAAGCAGCAGGCCTACAGGTAGGTGAAGGGTCAAAGAGGCACAACACAGATCATGGGCCTTCCCCTGTCGCTCAAAGGTATGTTGCACCTGTGTAGGTGCCTGATTGCTCTGACCTGGCTGGCCCAGGCTAACCCGATCTTATCAGATCTCAGAAGCTAAGCCAGGTCGGCCCTGGTTAGTACTTGGAAGCAGGGGTCATTTCCTGCGGGAGTGCACAGGAGAAGAGCTCCGGCAGTAAGGAGCCCAGGGGGTGGGCACATGCAACAAGCCCCACCCCCTGCTCCCAGCAGCCCTCAGTCAGAGCAAGAAGCAGCCAGGTAAGTTGCAGAGCCCCACCTCCTCGGTCCAAAACAGTCCAGTGGCACCTTTAAGACCAGGTTTTATTCAGGTACAAGCTCTCCCTCCTCTGCAAGGACAGATCTGCACGTTCCTCCCCCCCCCAATAGCTAGCAATCCAGAACAGTTCAGTGGAGCCTGAGCGGTGGGTGTTGCCTTCTGACACACTTCCGGTGATGTCAGGGGTGTGTGGCGTATGCAAATAAGTTATGCTAATGAGTTATGCTAATGAGCTCCTGCACCTCTTTTCCCACGAAAGGACCCCTGCTTGGAAGGGAAACCACCACAGGAGCCCAGGGCTGCTGCACAAAGGCAGGCAAGGGCAGCCCACCTCTGTTTGTCTCTTGCCTTGGAGATCCTACAGGGCCGCCTTAAGTTGGCTGCGATTTGATGGCATTTTCCACCACCACATTCCTGATGCAGCTCAGGGCCATGCCAGGAAGGGGAAGTTAATCCTTCCATCTCCTCCACAGTTTTGCTAATCGAAGCTGGAGCTCCCCCATATTTATTTATTATTTCGATTCATAGCGCGCCCTCCCTGCAAAAGCGGGCTCAGGGCGGGTCACAGACAGGCATACACCCGCACATAAAAACATTTTTAAAACCATTTAAAACATTATACAACATTACAAAATTACGTATATAAAGTGCTCCAGATATTCCAATTTATCTTCCACAAAGATGACGAACTTACTGCTGCTCTACTAGCTCAGTGTCCTCTGTTCCGGACAATGCCGGCGTTCTTTGTTCCAGGGCCAGGTAATGATGGTACCGTAGTGGCGGCTCCTACTCAAACACCTGGCGGAAGAGCTCCGTCTTGCAGGCCCTGCGGAACTGCATTAGGTCCCGCAGGGCCCTGATCTCCTCCAGGAGCTCGTTCCACCAGGTAGGAGCCGCCACCGAAAAAGCCCTGGCCCTGGTAATGGCCAGCCTGGCCTCCTTCGGGCCTGGTATTGCCATGTTTTCATCAGCATTTTAAGGGGGAGATGTGCTTTTTAAAAGTCAGAGCCTTTCCTTTGATGGGCTCATAAAAGCACAGAGCACCTGGCTGGGTTACCTCCTCCTCTTCTCCTCCCACGCGGCCCCAATTAGAATCACTGCCCATGCATACAATTTACCTTTTGCAGGTGGATGGAGACATGTTACTTCCAGTGCTTCTTTCCTTCCTTTCTTTAAGTGATTTGTATCACACCTTTCTCCCCAATGGGGACCCAGCGTGGCTTACATCATTCCCCTCTGTTTTTTCCCCAGAACAACCCTGTGAGGTAGGTTACGCTGACAGCGTGTGCCTAGCCCAAAGTCACCCAGTGACCTTCCTTGGCAGAGTGTGCCTAGCCCCAAGTCACCCAGTGACCTTCCTTGGCAGAGTGGAGATTCGAACCTGGGCTTCCCTCCCTAGGCCTCTGGGTTGGTTAGCCAATGCTTTGGAAAGCCCCAGACCACCCCCACCATTCCATCTCCCTAACCCCCATCTCAGTTCTTCTTCTCCCTTGTGCGAACCAAAACTTGTGCGAATTTTCCCCTTCGAGATGCCGCCTTTTTATGTTTTGTGTGTACGAATGGCATGAAAACGTAAAAGCAAACTGATTGGGAATGGACTTACACAGGGCTTTTTTGGTAGAAAAAGCCCAGCAGGAACTTATTAGCATAATAGGCCACACCCAACAGCAGAAACTCATTAGCATATTAGGCCACACCCCGTGCCTTCCCTTCTCTTGCCCAGGCGCCCCATGGCTGTGAGGAGCCCGAGCAAGCTGGCCCATGAAAGGGAGGGGAGGCAGTTTAAACTGCCTTCCCTTGGCTTGGGTGTAGTGGGTGTGGCCAACTCTGAAGCTAGCCGGAACTGAGTTCCTGTGCGTTCCTGCCCAAAAATAGCCCTGGACTTACAGCTGATAACAGATAGCTCTGCTTCACACAACGGGTGGGTGACCTCTGGAACTCTCTGCCACAAGGTGCAGTGACGGACACCGGCTTAGGTGGATTTAAAAATGGGTTGAACAGATTGATAGAGGATAAACTTGACATCGGCTTCCAGGTTCGGTGGCAGAATGGATCTGATTGGCAGATGCTGGGGGATCAATCAGCAGAGGCTGGTTGCCAACAGGCCCTGTTTACAGGCTTCTGTGTGGCACCCAACTGGCCATTGTGGGAAATATCAGTCCAATCCAGCCTGGCTACTTTGTCCGTATTTCCTAAGGTTCATGACCAAGCAAAGGTACCGTTATCCAATCATTCATCTTTTGGCCTTCGGGGGAGTGTAGAGTTGCAGGCTCCGGGGTTGAGAAATACCTGGAGATTTTGGGGGTGGAGCCTGAGGACGGCGGGGTTTGGGGAGAGGAGGGACTTCAGTGAGGTACGATGCCGTAGAGCTTCCCTGTTGCCTGGAGGTCAGTTGTAACAGCGGTCAGCGTGTCGAGCCAAAGGGAGCGGCTTGACACTCTCTATAGGGAAACCTGTCTGTCTGTCTAGTGAACGGGTGTCTGTCTAGTGAACGGGTGTTTATGGTTATGAATGAATTCCGCAACGTTCTAAATTGCACGGTGTATTTATTATGCTAATATCCTGCATAAACAATTCTGCTAATTATCTGTCGAAAGCATCCAGTATTGCGCTTAGGGCTACCATTTATCCGGCAATCTCTCACCCTTACTGTTGGTAATCTCAGCAGCAGGAGGGGGTGGGATTAAGAGTTGGGAGGGAGGACTGGGTATAGGTTAATGTTCTAGGAATTTTTTGTTCAGGCAGACAGTTCTTCTGAGGACTGTGAGGCAGTGTTCCCTCTAAGCTGAGTTAGTGTGACCTAGCTCATAGTTTTTTAGCCTCTGGCTCACGCATTTTTGTCTCGGCTCAGGAAGGGATGGGGCTCCAGAGCAAACTGATTTATGCAGTAGCCAAATCACCTGCTCACAACTTGAATGCCAGTAGCCCACAAAGTAGAATTTTTGCTCACAAGATTCCACACCTTAGAGGGAACATTGCTGTGAGGTCCTTTTTGCTGCAGGTATAAAGAATTCCAGCCAGGCTGGCCAAAGTGCTTGGACGTGGACACCGTCGATCAACTGAACCTCAACGACCAATATTCCAGCACGAAGAGCAGCACCTTAGAGGTGAATATGGCTGCCGGGTAAGTCCCAGCAGAGGAGGGAAGTGTGTGGGAGTTCCTCGAACAGAGCTCCCCACCACAACTGTGATTCTCGAGCTCCACATTCCACAGCTCTGAATTCGGGATGTTCCAAGACACCCTTTTTATTTTGCTGTCATATGTCCGTTTCGGCCATTTTTGATGCTGGCTCTTGTTTTTTTAAAATACCATTGGCATGCTATATGCCACCTATATATGACTAAATAATCTGGACACACACGACCCAATCAGTTAAACAAGTATAAAGCCAACAGTCGTGATAGTCTGACCCACAATCAAACAGTCATAAGACTTATAAAGAATGCTGTTTATGTATTGCAATCTAAAGCACTACAACATGATACACAACTCAATGGAAAATCCTTGAACCAAGGTACATAATCAACGTCGTCTCCGGATTACTTAACAACGTTTCAAAAAATGGATCTTCTTCAGGAGATATTATACATACATACATACATACATACATACATACATACATACATACATTTTTTATTTCTATACCGCCCATGACCCCCAATGGGTCTCAGAGCGGTTTACACTGAACTACTTCTGTAGTTTGTTACCTGACTAGGGCCACAATTTTTCCGGGGAGGGGGTTACCTAACAGCACCCATGCGGCGTATTTCCTCCTCATCCGGCGGCTTCAGATGTCGTTCCCGGCTTCCCGGCGACTGGCGACCATCTCAGGCAGGCTCTGATGCTTCCTCCTCTGGCGCGCACTGCTTTCGGACTGCAGCTTCCGGCTATGCATCCTGTCTGGCTCCTGCCGTGCTGCGTTGTCTCGCAGTTGCATCGCCCCGCCTCCGCCTCCATCCGATCTGGTCGTCGCCGGATGCCGCCATTGTTCTTTTGCCGCCGCTTTTCTCGCCGCCGCCGTCAACACTCCTGGCACGGAACCAGGAGGAGGGTGCCCCCTGCCACCTAGGGCAGGTACCCATTTCTCTCAAATTGGGGGGGGGGGCAGTCTGGATCAGTTGGAAGAAGACTCTGGGCGGGACAAGTGGAGATGACGTTTACCATCACAGTCTTTGCCTAATGGGGGCTGGTGTGACTTTCACAGCTGGATGGCAGACAGGAATTCAACAGGCGAAACATTCCTTCTTTTGCATCCATCCAAGGGAAAGCTTTACGTATGGAACAGCTGCCAGTGGTGTGGTTCTTAAATGTGAAAGGGCCCTGCTGGTTTTTAAAAAGGTGCCACCCTGTTTTCCCACTTTCGGTATATCGTTTTCTCCTCCTCTCTTGCTGTCAGACAAGTTGAGCTGAAACTGAAAGGCCTGCTGGACTGCAAGAAGTCTTGGAATAAACTCGACGATATCCAAAGAGCCTTTTGGTTCTACCGGTCACCTGCATCAGGTTAGTAATCCACCTCTTCAGGTACTCTTGTTTTCCACTCCTGCCCATGAAACTAGACATTCTCAGGACTCAGCTGAATTCTTCCTCCAGTTAATTCATCCAGAATGGTTTTCCCCCCTGCTTTCTGCTTCTGTGCTCACGGCCCTCAGTGAGGACTAGAAACTCGGTTGCATATATCAAAAGGCATACATCAAAAAGGGGTGTCCACTATTGTGCTGCTTTTGAGAAACCACCATGGTAAGCACCAAAAGACGATTACCTCTCACGAGGTGATTTGGACTAGTTTCCTTCACCACTCCTACGGTTGCCAACCTCCAGGTGGGGCCTGGAGATCTCCCAGAATGACAACTGATCCCCAGACAAGGAAGACAACAAGATTCTCAGAAGGCTGATATTTTTTTCACCTCATTCTTGGTTCCCCCCCACCCTTGCAGAGAATTATAGCATCAATGTGGCCCTGAATATTAGTCCCAACATACAGTCTAGAGTGGTGGTGGGAGGGAAGCCATAAGGCTACAAGACCGTGACTTTCCCTCAAGGCCTCTCCCTGCAGCACGTCCACCAAGCCTGGCTCTCTCCCCTCCAAAGCCTGAGGGGGAAATTTGCCATCTCTGGTCCTTCCTGCACTTGGATCTCATCCCTGGTTTTGTCAGAGTTCAACTCGCGACACGATACCTTGCGTTTATCCCTGGTTAGAACAGCATCCGTTTATCCCGGGACAAGTGTGGGGTGAAACTGGGGTGACCTCAATGTAATGTGGAAACAAATAATAATAA
>NW_015160318.1:35480-45084 GCF_001447785.1 Gekko japonicus
AGGGATGCGATAAATAATGCTTGGCTCTCTATTCAGTCTTGGCATTACAGCATGCAAGCCATTGAGAGACATAAAATTCTTCTTCGGGCAGAAATGACAAGAGAACTCATGATCACAGATATGGTTGGTAATAAATATACTAAGTCTATCTGGTGGTCTGAGGCAAAATTCTTGGTGATTCATACATGGATTGACCAGAAGGCAGTACTGATTTCTTTCCATGATCTTTCTTTGTCCTTTGTGTTCAGCAAGCCCGTGCGTTTGAAAGCCAGACTTGGCTCTAGAGATTTCCTTTGAGAGAACAGGAGGAAGAAGAACGGGGTCTTGCCGGCCTTGTCCCTGATTTGATCTTCAGCCCTGGGAGCTCGAGGTGGCTTGAGTAGGGCTTCATGTCAGCAGGACTTAATGTTCTCTTCAGCTCCCCTTAGTTAATGTGGGCCTGAGCTGCAAAAGGAGGTGTCTTTTGCTCAATTGTTAGGGAAGCAGCTCTAGCTGTGGTGCATCATTGTTTGAAGAGAGTTCTCTATTCCTGCCGCGATTTGTGCTCTCTCCCTCTCTGGGCTCCCTGGCAGGCTATCCTGAGATTAACGGATTTCCTTAAATCAGAGTATTTCTTTGGTGTCATCAGTGAACCAGAAATGGGTTTAGTGCAGGGCAATACTCCCTCTAAGCCGTGGAGTCTTGTGAGCAAAAATTCTACTTTGTGAGCTACTGGCATTAAAGTTGTGAGCAAGAGATTTGGCAGCTGCATAAATTAGTTTGCTCTGGAGCCATCCTTCCTGAGCTGAGACAAAATCTGCGAGCTGGTGGCTAAAAAACTGTGAGCCAGTTCACACTAACTCAGCTTAGAGGGAACACTGGTGCAGGGGTGTCAAACATAAGGCCCGGAGGGCTCTTATGCAGCCCACAAGCAACTAGAGCAAGGGAGGGAACAGGAGACGTCTTTGGGAAGTGGACTCCAATTGTGGCTTCAGCATGGTAGAACAACTTTGTCTGCAGCAGTCAAGCAATGTGGGAGTGTCTGCCCAGTGCTGCACCACTGGCTCTCCAGTCTGCCCATGTGGGTTTCCCTTTGCACCCCCCTCCCAGCCCAGGGGGCCTTGCAATGAGGATACACCGACTCGGAGCTGACCAGCTGCCGTCGGGGGAACTGCGATCCCGTGCGATCCCCCCCCGAAATGACCTCTGATAATAAATAATAAATCTTTCAATTTATTAATCGCTCAATCCTGTAGAGCTTGCTGGCTCTGAGCAATTTAAAAGGTAAAGGTAAATGTTTCCCTTGCTCAAAAGCCAGTTGAATCCGACTCTAGGGTTGCGGTGCTCATCCCCGTTTCAAAGCTGAAGAGCCAGCGCTGTCCGAAGACGTTTCCGTGGTCATGTGGCCGGCATGACTAAATACCAAGGCGCATGGAACGCTGTTCCCTTCCCACCGGAGTGGTCCCTATTTATCTACTTGCAATTTCTTGCTTTCGAACTGCTAGGTTGGCAGGAGCTGGAACTAGAGACGGGAGCTCACTCCGTCATGCGGCACTCGGGTCTCGAACTGCTGAACTACTGGCCTTCCACAGCCTGCAGTTCAGTGTCTTAACCACTTGAGCCACCGCAGCTCCATCTGAGCGATTTACAGTGACTCCATTACACACGGGACTAACAATGATTCAAGGGGTAAGGGAGGACAACATATAATCTTTTAAATCACACACGTTCGCAGCCGAGATAATTACAGGGGTCAACTCGAGTGTAGTGTAGAATGTAAAAATATTCGGAGATAACTACAGGGGTGAACTTGCGTGTCGTGTAGAATGTAAGTTCGGAGACAGGGTTTAACCAGGATTTATTTAAGGTCTAGTGTGGAAAGGACCTCTGTTAACTTGTAAGGACATCTCTGTGTCCCCAGAATATGTCCGCAAGCATTGGGATGAAGATGCTTTCTTTGGCTACCAGTACCTCAACGGAGTCAACCCAATATCCATCCGGAAGTGCACGGAGATTCCAGCCAAGTTCCCTGTCACTCAGGAGATCGTAGCAAAGTCCTTACAGAAGCACACAACCCTCGACAAAGAACTGGAGGTAAGGAGACACACTCGTGCAAGCGCAGTCCAGCTGCATGGTGGGCCACTGTTCTGCTTTGTTATTTTAAAGATGCAAATCTCTTCTGCATTGCCTCCTCACAACAGCCCTGTGAGGTAGGGTAGGCTGAGGGAAAAGTGACAGACCCAAGGTCATCCAGTGAGCTCTGTAAACTAAGCAGGGATTTGAAGCCAGTCAGAATGAGATTAGACAGATTCATGAAGGAGAGCTCCATGAGTGGCTACTAGCCATGGTGACTAGAGGGAACTTCCATGTTCAGAGGTAGTCAACTGCTGAATGCTAGCTCCGGGAGGCAACAGCAGGAGAAGGCCTTGGTCTCTCTGCCCTGTTGTTCACCCTCCAGAGGAACTGGGTGGCTCCTGTGTAAGATGGGACCCTGGACTAGATGAACTATTGGTCTAATCCAGCAGGACTCTTCTGATGTTCTTATGAAGGCCTCAGTCTCTCTGCCCTGTTGTTGGCCCAGCACAGGAACTGGGTGGCTGCTATGTGAGACAAGACGCTGGACTAGATGGACCACTGGTCTGATCCAGCAGGGCTCTTCTGATGTTCTTATGAAGGCCTATGCCCTGTTGTCGAACCTTCAGAGGAACTGGATGGTCAATGAGTGAGACAGGATGCTGGACGAGACGGACCCTCACTGGTCTGATCCAGCAGGGCTCTTCTGATGTTCTTATTAGACAAAGGCCTGGGCCTCTGTGCCCTGTCATTGGACCTCCAGAGGAACCGGTGGGCCACTGTGTGAGACGGGATGCTGGACTAGATGGACCCCTGGTGCTCTTATGTTTGAGAGAACTAGGATCAGATCCCCATTTAGCCATGCAGTTCCCTGGGTGACTTTGGACCAGCCACTCTTTCTCAGCCTAACCTACTTCACAGGGTTGTTGTGAAAGTGACTGAGAAGAAGGGAAGGGTGTATACTGTCCTCAGCTTCTCAGAGGAATGGCAGGATGCCAATGTGATTAATGTTTTATCTGGGATATTTATCGGCTGGAAGAAATTCTCAGGACAGCTTACACATGGATTCACGAAATCACAGTGAAAATGTAAACGCAATGGGTCGAATCCTAGGAATTACAGGAGCCTCAGCATGTCCCATTCATTCCAGTGGGGCTTCTCCAGGAGATGTTGGCCCTTTCTGCACCTGTCTTTTTCCTCCGTTTCTGAGCGCAATTAAGTCTTCTATTCCGCATTCCCTCCTGCTTTCACCACTGCTTTGTGTCGCGGCTTCTTCTTGGTTCTGCATTTATTTTAGGGAGTCAGCCCTCAGACCGCTTCCAGCACACTGTTGCCCCACACTTCCTAAAAGTGCTTTTGCTGTGAGCCTTTGTTCTGCTCCGTTTTGAAACCAATACTACTATTTAAAGTAGAATTGTTCCTGCGAATTGTTTCCCCTGTTTCAGCCTCTTTCTCTTCAGTCGCTTTGGCCAATTTACATGATAACACGTTTCCTCATGGGCAATTGCTGAACATTTACATTTGTTTAGAATCCGCAGTGGTTTGGAGGATGGGAGAGCTACTGGGGAAAACCAGTTTTTCAAGAAGCACTTCTAAGCCAAACAGACTTCGATCACAAACATTTCCCTCAAAACAAAAAACGGATGCATGGATTGATTGTTTGCATTTTAATTTGATACTAAGTGTTGACAGTTGTATATTACCCCAGGTTAGTGAACATTCCCTGTTAACACTGAAATGCCTCATCCGCTCAATGTCATTTCAATTTTCCTGGAAGAATTCCTTCCACCAGCCAGGGCTCTGTGAAAAGGAAGAGCAAACACAGGGCATTAAAGGGAAGGGAGAAATGTCCTGGCTACTCCTTCTCCAAAGGATAAGAGCAACCGGGGCTTAAAACACACTTTCTTCTGTGAGTATGCCGAAACTTGCATTTCTGGCATGATGTGCCAAAGAATAATTACATATGCAGAAGGAAAGGAAATGATTCAAATCAAAGGCATACTGCACTGAGTTCTGGGAAAATCAGGAGTAAAGACTGAATGCAGAAAGGCCCGTTTTTGCTTAGACAGTGCCCGAGTAAAGTTGCATAGCATTGTGCTGGGAATCCAAGGACTGAAACCTGAAATGCTTTTTAAAAATGCCAAATCCACCCATGAATCTCAAAGGTGTGGCCAAATTCTCTATATCCGGCTCTTCACTTTAGAGCTAACTTTCCCCACTCTTTCTTTCCCCACCCTTCTGCACCACCCAAACGCCATCTTCCCTTGTGTCTCAAACAGAAAGGCAACCTGTTCCTTATCGACTGCGAGGTTCTGGAAGGCACCCCAGCCACGGAGCTGAACGGAAGCCGCCAGCACATTGCAGCCCCCCTTTGCCTCCTGCACCTGAATCACCAGGAGGAACTTGTACCCATCGCCATCCAGGTAATCCTTTTCCCGGAATTAATGATGTTCAAGCCTGGCTCAGGGTTGCCAGGTCTCCCAGTCTGATGGTTTTTACCACGGAGTTTCCATTGATTCCTAGAGCGACATGACATCACTTCAGGTTTTCCCCAGAAGTGACATCACAGTGCCCCCCGTGTCCCTGGCTCCATCTCCCATAGGGTGTCATGCATTGGCCGGCCATGCTAAGGTTGCATCAAGGCCACTGTTCTCCCCAATGCGGGAACAGACATGTGGAAACACAGGCCGGTGAATCGACCTCCTTATATCGAGCCCTCTCGCCAGTTTCCGTTCTTTGCACCATGACGCCTGTGAAGGTTTCATTAAGGTTTTTCCAGCAAATGGAACACCACATAAGCTCTTTGGCAAAGTACCTCAGAGGCAATATAACAGACGTCTAGTACCCTGAAGAATGCCACGTGCAACTTTGCTGCGCTGTCTGTAGGCTGAGCCATGGCTTTGCATAAGTTCGCTACCAGGAATTAGAGGAATATGGAAATCTTTTGGGGGCGGAGTTCAGGGCGGGCCCAGCTGGCCTAGTTATTTTTAAAGGGTGAGCCAAGCCTACTTAGCTTCTGATGAAGGGAGCTTTGGCTCTAATTGGTCTCTAAGATGCTGTTGGGTTTGAATCTAGCTCTTCTAGCACAAACCAGCAGGGCTACTCTCCTGAAACCATGCATACCCCAGGATCTTGGGGACTCTTTTACCTTTTTTTTTTAACTTCTGTTAGGCTTGCATGAAACAATAGAAACATGCTGAAAGTCAAATTTCATTTATTTATTTCAATCAAAGGACAGACACGCCACAACAATCACACCCACAATACCAGAAAACATCACTAAACAGACTGTGGAGTTGTTGGGTTGGAACCAGCTTTTCAGCTGGGGAAAAAGGAGAAGAGGGGTTCTCTCTGGCCGCCAAAAAGGGTTCTGCTGGCACCCTTTCCCACTCTGGCTAGCAACCTCTTCTCTCCAGACTGCTCCATTCCTTTCCCCCCACCCATGAGGTGGCCACAGTCCAGAATGAGAAGAAATTGTGAAATTTCGCCGTCTGGTTCTTTTAGACTTGCTGTATTCATACTGTTTATGTATTTTATTATATCGTTTTGATGTTTCTATCAAATGTGGAAAGCAAGCAAGCACTGTACAAATGACGCAGGCCACAAGTGCTCAACAAGTCATGCAAAAAGAGTAAATTTATATAACAGGAATAACAGAGGACCAGATGTATCTGTAAAACCAAATTACATGATATAATGTACAGGTCCGTGAGTAGTGCAAGTCCATAAATGGTACACAGACAAGGACAAAGACTCCGGATTGTGATCTTCGTTTCAATAGCTATTCTTCAATCATTCAATACCGACTATTGGAGAGTTTGTTCTACTGTCGATCGGCTGCCCGGCTTTGAATGATTATAATAGGATTGAGTTTTTTCCTGTAATACTGGTTTGAAGGCTTTTATACACTGTGAGTGCTGTGCTAGGGATTCCTCCTACATACACCATTTTAAAGTCTTCTGTACATTAGGAGTGCTTTATGAAGTAGTGTGAACTTCTTGAAGAAGAGCTATCGAAACGAAGATCACAATCCGGAGTCTTCGTCCTTGTCTGTGTACCATTAATGGACTTGCACTAATCATGGACCTGTACATTATATGATGCAATTTGGTTTTACTGATACATGTGGTCCTCTGTTATTCCTGTTATATAAATTTACTTTTTTGCATGACTTGTTGAGCACTTGTGGTCTGCGTCATGTGTACAGTGCTTGCTTGCTTTCTGTATATTGTATACTGTGATATCGCATCTGTTTATCAATTGCCCAGAGACCTCCCTAAATTTAATTTAAAACAACAACAGGGCCTTCACAGCATAAAGTCCCATAGGTGAAGTAAGACTGGGAACTGAGTGGGACTGAGCGAAAAGACAGGATGGATCCAACCCAATGGTTCTTCATCTTTTGCTTGGGGCACGTTGTACTAGTCTGGATTATGATCATTTGACCACAGGGTCCTCCTATCTGGGAGGGGGCATCTTCCCGTTAGAATCCCTTTCCTGAATCCTAGTGTGAGGCCATCCATTGGAAAGATACCTCTGTGGAAATCATAGGTCAATGCACACTTCAACAAAAAAACATTGTTTCACTAGGCCCAGCCTGGGCTAGCTCACTCTCGTCAGGCCTCGGAAGATATGCAGGGTTGGCCCTGGTTAGTAGTTGGATGGGAGACCACCAAGGAAGTCCCAGGTTGCTATGGAGAGGCGGGCAAGGGCATACCACCTTGGTTGGTCTCTTGCCTTAAGAACCTTATGGGGTTACCATAAGTCAGCTCTGACCACGTCACGCACAGGAAAAGCCGACCTTAGTCCTGGGGTCCTCAACCTCTCTGAGCTGGTGGGCATCTTTGGAATCCTGACACAGTGGCTGCGACAAAATGGCCGTTCCAGGAGGTGAAGCCAGTCACAAAATGGCTGCCGCAGCTCATCTTCAGTCACACCACGAAGATTCTTGTGTTGTGGTGACAGCTGCTGCCAAAGCAATGTTGCTGTTGTTGTTGTTAAAGTTCTGCATAGTCAATTGAATCTCTGATGGCCAATCAGAAGCCTTGCTGAGCAAAAACCACACCTGGCCCACCCACATTTCTAGAAACACCTAGTGGGGGCCAGGAAAGGTGTTGGTGGTCACCGTGGCACTCAACGGGCACCATGTCGGGGACGTCTACCTTAATATTGTGCTGGAACGAGGACAGAATTATTGCCTATTTTCTGTCTCCTGGTGTTTTCAGGACACGCAGCATAGCATAGCCAATAAGAGCCTCAGTTATTTCCCCTTGTTCTCCCTCCAGCTAACTCAGCAACCCGGACCGGACAGCCCCATCTTCTTACCCAGTGACTCGGAGTGGGACTGGGCCCTGGCGAAATTCTGGGTGCGGAACAGCACCTTCCACATCCATGAGGTCCTCACCCACTTGCTTTACACGCACCTGATGGCAGAAGTCTTCACTTTGGCCACCTTTCGACACCTGCCCATGTGCCATCCCCTATACAAGGTGGGTGCGTGTCTGGGGTCAAGATTGACCAAGTCCTGGTTGGAAAATACCTGGAGATTTGGGGGTTGAGCCCAGGTAGGGTGGGGTTTGGAAGGGGAAGGGCCTCAGCGGGACTTAATGCCATCGAGCCCACCCTCCAAAGTAGCCATTTCCTCCAGGGAAACTGATCTTTATAGTCCGGAAATCAGTTGTCATCCCTGGAGATCTTCAGGCTCTACCTGGAGGTTGCCAAAGACAACGGGGAACCCTTAGTGTGCAAGTAGAGCCACAAACAACACCCACCCAGGGAAGACCATCTACAATTCACAACTATATGTACTCAAAACTGTATATTGCATTCATTGAAATACAAAGAAGGGTTAGTGGTCATCCTAACCCAGTAGAGCAGGGGTGTCGAACTCATTTGTTATGAGGGCCGGATCTGACATAAATGAGACCTTTTTGGGCCGGGCCACATGTGTCACAAAAAGGTAATGCCAGGTAGCGGAGATATAAACTTTATAAAGGACACAAACACAAAGGGTTGGTTTTTTTTTTACTTAAAATAAAAACATGCTTAAAACATTAGCACTCTTGCAATATTCTGTTTATTTAACAGTGTCTGATAACTGACACCTCTTGCTCTGAATTATTGCATCAAAATGTCTGTGCTGTTGCAATCTTGAGTGTGCTGTTCAGATGTGTATCTGTAAGCTGCAAACTTACGACGACGTAGCATCAACAGAACTGGAAGAAGAAGCAGAAGACAGCCAGTTCCACTGCGGGCCTGATAGAAGCCCTCCGGGGGCCTCATCCAGCCCCCTGGCCGCATGTTTGACACCCCTGCAGTAGAGTGTATAAACATTTATCCAACAGGTTGCTCGTAACAATTAAGCACAGTTTACAAAAAGAACATCTTCAAAACCAACCGTAGGCTGCACTGTAATTCCATACATAGATAGTGTCCCTAGACCTCCAAACAAAAAGTAACTGCAGCAGAAGACCCCCACTGTGGAAAGAATAACAGCCGGACCCCTCTCCCAGGTATAAATCAAGACGTTTCAAAGATCTTCAGCAGCGGCTGGTAAGACGGAACCCGATTTCCAAAATAACATAGGCACAGGAGGTCTATCGACACTATGTGTGGAATTACAGTGGAACCTACCGTAGGTTTTGGATATGTTCTTTTTGTAAACTGTGCGTAATTGTTATGTGCAATCTGTTAGATAAGTGTCTGTACACTCTGTCGGGTTATGACCACTAACCCTTCTTTGTATTTCAATGAATGCAATGTACAGTTTTGAGTACATATAGTGGTGAATTGTAGATGGTCTTCCCTGGGTGGGTGTTGTTTGTGGCTCTGCCTGGAGGTTGGGAACCCTATATGGAGTGTAGGAGGGGGAATGTGCAATCCCAAGAGAGGGGCAGGGTTTGGGAGATGGGGGGGACAAGATCTAAGAGATGGTCCTGGAATCTTTCCCCGGGAGCAGGGGCCATTTCGTAGAAAAAGAGGTGCAGGAGCTCATTAGCATAGCTCATTAGCATAACTTATTTGCATATGCCACACCCCCTGACATCACCAGAAGTGTGTCAGAAAGCAAAACCCACTGCAACTTACCTGGCTGCTTCTTGCTCCTCATGGCCCGGGGCTGCTGGGAGCAGGGGGCGGGGCTTCTTGCATGTGCCCGACCCCCTGGGCTCTTTACTGCCGGAGCTCCGCTCCTGTGCGCTCCTGCAGGAAATGACCCCTGCCCGGGAGCTTTAGGCACAGGGAGTTCAGAAGTGTCAGCACTTTCTGATGCACTTGAGGTTCTACCATTCTGATGGTCTGCCATGGCTAATCAACGTTTCCCCATAAAACTTCTCCCAAAGCTTACAAGAATGAGACATCGTTAGAATTGCCAGATCCAGGTTGGCAAACTCCTGGAGATTTTTTTTTGGGGGGGTGGAGTCTGGTTGGTGCGGGGTTTAGAGAGGGGAGAGACCTCAGCTATTTTCTCCATGGGAATTGATCTCTGTTGTCCGGAGATTGGTCGTGATTCCGGGAGATCTCCAGGCCCCACCTGGAGGCTTACATATATATA
>NW_015160318.1:45578-48139 GCF_001447785.1 Gekko japonicus
TCGTTCAGCAGTTCGAGACCCGAGGTGCCGCATGATGGAGTGAGCTCCCGTCTCTAGTCCCAGCTCCTGCCAACCTAGCAGTTTGAAAGCAAGAAATTGCAAGGAGATAAATAGGTACCACTTCGGTGGGAAGGTCACAGCATTCCGTGTGCCTCGACGTCTAGTCATGGCAGCCACATGACCATGGAAACGTCTTCGGACAGCGCTGACTCTTCGGCTTTGAAACGGAGATGAGCACTGCAACCCTAGAGTCGGACTCGACTGGCTTTTGAGCAAGGGAACCTTTACCTTTACTGAAAAATATAAAGGATAATGCATAAAGTTGTTCTACTATAAACATATATAAAATATAAAAAGAAAAAGGATAAAGCATAAAGTTGTTCTACTATAAACATATATTTACTGTACACAGATATATATATATATTTGTACGTCTTCCTAACACTGTGTCCCTCAGCATTTGTATTTCCTACTTGGAGAACTGCCCTGTCTGCCACACTGCCTTCTGCCTGCCATGAAGGGCTGGGTGACCCCGGCCCGCTTTGGAGGAGGCTGGAGAAGGGGGGGATATATTTTGTCCTACCATGGACTCACCGCTCCTCGCTCTTTCTCTGAAATCCTCCACCCCCTGTTCTCCCATTCCCCCACCCTTGCTTCCATGTGTGCAGCTGCTGATCCCGCATACCCGATACACCCTCCACATCAACGTCCTCGGCAGGGTCCGCCTCTTCAGCCCGGGAGGGCTCATCGATGAGGTAAGCCCTATCAAACCCATCAGAGAGGTTTGCGCATGAGAAGAACTTGAACGTAACCAATGCGCCAGGGGGATAACTCCTCTCTTGTGGCAGTACAGAAATATCAGATGCCAAGGTCTCATTACACGATTCACGTGTCGTCCGTCAACTCGTTTCTCCCTTTAGGCCCTGTAAGATAAGTGGAGAGAGGAGAGGAGTCACATTACATGGGTGTAAAGAGGCTAACAGGAGCCGGAAAGCTGCCGTCCCCGTTATCTCTTCCCGCTGATAAGGAAACTGCTTGCTCAGCTGGAGCCAAAAGAGTAATACAGTAATACGTCAAGCGATTGACAGGATGTTTGGCGGGGTTTGTTTTATCAGCAAACGGAGAGAGATACAGTGATCACATACACAGAATGTTTTTTAAAATTGGTTCTCTGTTCCTTTTATGCATGCATGACGTTTTTCGTGCGGAAGGTGAGGCCTCTAGCAGGCAGAGTACAGGAGGGGCATTTAAATGCCATGGTCACAGTGTTCCCTCTAAGCTGAGTGAGTGTGAGCTAGCTCACAGTTTCTTAGCCTCAGGCTCACACATATTTGCCTTAGCTCAGGAAGGAGGGCTCCAGAGCAAACTGATGTATGCAGCAGCCCAATCGCTCGATCCCAACTCGAATGCCAGCCACTCCCAAAGTAGAATTTTTGCTCACAAGACTCCATAGCTTAGTGGGAGCATTGGTCACAAACCCCCCTCCATGTCTTTAATTACCTTATACACCACTGGGTAGTTCAAAGGATGGCCCCATCAACTGACTAACATTCATCTGCAGACAGAACACAAGCACTTGGTGTATTGGTTCTGTCATCACTTAAGGACAGTACTTCAGTCTGAATCCAGCGGCCCCTTGAAAACCAACCAGGTCTAATTCTGGATATAAGCTTTTGCGTGCAGACGTCCACACTTACGTACATGCAGACGAAAGCTTATACCCAGAATTCAACTTGGTTGGTCTTCAAGGCGCCACTGGACTCAAACAGGCCCTGGTATCAATCTAGTGCAGTGGTGGCGAACCTATGGCACGGGTGCCAGAGGTGGCACGCAGAGCCCTCTCTGTGGGCACGTGTGCCATCGCCCCAGCCAGGCCCAGACCCTCATTAAAGTGTCGAATTCTCTGCCAAATAATTTTAAGTAAATGAAAGCATTTGGGATTGCTTTCCTTACTTTGTTTGGGTCATCTTAAGTTAATGTATGAGTTGTTTTTTCTAAAGTAAAACCTCAGTATTCAGGTTAAATTGCCGTGTTGGCACTTTGCGATCAATAAGTGGGTTTTGGGTCGCAGTTTGGGCACTAAAAGGTTCGCCATCACTGATCTAGTGGTTCTAGTGGTTAAGAGTGGCAGACCAGGATCTGAATGACAGAGGTTCAAACCCCCACTCATGCCGTGGAAGCTCGCTGGGTGACCTAGGGCCAGTCACTCTCTCTCAGCCTAACCTACCTCACAGGGCTGTTGTGATGATAAAATGGAGGAGACGAGAATGGTTTGTGCTGCTTTGGGTGTCCGTTGGGGAGAAAGGTGGGATATGAATTAAGTGAATGAATGAATGAATGAATAAGCAAGACTGTGGGAGTCAGGTGGGCCACACAGGGGTCGTTTCATAGAAAAAGAGCTAGGGGAACTCATTAGCATAACTCATTAGCATATGCCACACACCCTGACATCAGGGGCCTGGCGGTGGACCTGCAAGGCCAGCGGGAGTGCAAGGAAGCCCTGTGAAGGCCCTCCCTGGCCCCAGGCAGGCAGGGGTGGGGAGAGGCGGGGAGGAAGCAAC
>NW_015160318.1:48340-51462 GCF_001447785.1 Gekko japonicus
TTAAGCCCCCGGAGGGGATTTTTTATTGATTTTTTAAACACTACAAAAACTAGAACAGAAAAAAGGGAAAGGGAAAGCTACATATAAGGGAGAAAGTAAAGAACCCACTACTAACTAAAAACCCAAGAGAGGAGATCTCCAACTAGCTTTTTATACTTCATTCAGACTTTTCATCTTTGTACTTCTTATGAACTGTGTCAATCTTTTAACCCTTTTAACCATCCCCAGTTACATTTAATTGCCCAATAACAGTGCCCCCCATCATCCCCTAGAACCAAAGTTCTCAAAGGCACAATTCAGAGTCCTTCAGCCTTTACTTCTTCTTCTCTCTCTTCCGCAGTTTGTAGGGACTTTTCGGGGCTGATGCCCCCTGCTCAGACAAAGAGTCCTCACCAGACGAACCAGTTTCCAGCTCTCCACTGGACTTATCGTCCTCTTCTTTTTTCTCGTCCTCTGGCCTTCCCAGCTGCTCCTTTAGAAGCCCTCCATGTCTTTAATTACCCTCATAAACCACTGGGTAGTTCAAAGGATGGCCCCATCAACTGACTAACGTTCACCTGCAGACAAAACACAAGCACTTGGTGCATTGGTTCTGTCACCACTTAAGGACAGAACTTAAGTCTGAATCCAGTGGCACCTAGAAGACCAACCAGGTTTAATTCTGGATATAAGCTTATGTGTGCCGAAGTCCACGCTTATGTACACGCAGACGAAAGCTTATGCCCAGAATTCAACTTGGTTGGTCTTCAAGTTGCCACTGGACTCAAACAGGCCCTGGCGGGGAGGCCGGGGTATCAATCTAGTGGTTCCAGTGGTTAAGAGTGGCAGACCAGGATCTGAATGTAAAGGTAAAGGTAAAGGTTCCCTTGCTCGAAAGCCAGTCGAATCCCACTCTAGGGTTGCGGTGCTCATCTCCGTTTCCAAGCCGAAGAGCCAGCGCTGTCTGAAGACGTTTCCGTGGTCATGTGGCCGGCATGACTAAACACCAAGGCGCACGGAACGCTGTGACCTTCCCACCGAAGTGGTACCTATTTATCTACTTGCAATTTCTTGCTTTCGAACTGCTGGGTTGGCAGGAGCTGGGACTAGAGACGGGAGCTCACTCCGTCATGTGGCACACTCGGGTCTCGAACTGCTGAACTACTGACCTTCCACAGCCCACAGTTCAGCGTCTTAACCACTTGAGCTACTGCAGCTCCTAGGATCTGAATGACAGAGGTTCAAATCCCCACTCATGCCGTGGAAGCTCGCTGGGTGACCTAGTGCCAGTTGCTCTCTCTCAGCCTAACCCACCTCACAGGGCTGTTGTGATGATAAAATGGAGGAGAGGAGAATGATTTGTGCTGCTTTGGGTGTCTGTTGGGGAGAAAGGTGGGATATGAATTAAGTGAATGAATGAATAAATAAACAAGACTGTGGGAGTCAGGTGGGCCACGTGAACCAATCCTGAAATGAGCAATGCTTGGCACTCACAAGCACCCATTAATTCCTCTCATTTAGATCCCATATTTCTTCTAAGGAGCTCAGGGCGACATTCATGGAAGTGGGTTGGGTGAGGGGCTGTGGCTCAATAATAGAGCCTCTGCTTGGCATGCAGAAGGTCCCAGGTTCGATCCCCGGCAGTGGGTCCTGGCCCCACTGATGGACCTCCTAATGGCCCCTGGTATTTTTGGTCACTGTGTGATACAGAGTGTTGGACTGGATGGGCCTTTGGCCTGATCCAGCATTGGCTTTTCTGATGTTCTCATGTTCTTATGGGACAGGGTTGCCAACTCTGGGTTGGGAAATTCCTGGAGACCTGGAGGTGGATTTGTGGTGTTGCTGGTCAGGTCTGAGCCAGCTCTAGGGTTGCCAGACTCCAGGCGGTAGATGGAGATCGCCCGGGACTAGAACTGATGTTCAGGAGACAGAGACCAATTTCCCTGGGGAAAATGTCCCCCTTGGAAGGTGGACTCTATGGTGTTATATCCTGCTACCAGAGACTTGCATCCCCATGCAGATCCGCTCCAACCGTGTCTTTTCTTTGCAGGCCACCGCCACGGGCTTCCACGGCCTGTCCCACCTGCTGGCCAAGGGCCTTTCCACCTTAACCTATTCCACCCTCTGCCTCCCCGATGACCTCAGGGACAGGGGGGTTGAATCCCTGCCCAACTATTACTACAAGGAGGACGGCATGAAGCTCTGGGAAGCTATCCACAGGTGCGAGGCAGGTGGGAGGGGAAGGGAAGCCCAGGAAACGAGGCTTGCCCCGAGGGCTGGCAGAAGGTCTTTTGTCACCTGAAGCAACGTGTATTCAGTGTCTCCTTCCATAGAATCATAGAATGTTACAACCTGGAGCTGTCAACCCTAACCAACTCCCCACGTCAGCACCTGGGGGGGGGGAGCTGACTCGGAACTGATTGGGGCAGCCTCCGTCCAGGAGGCAATGCCCATTCCCCTCCTCTCTGCTGCCCACTGGGGTGAGCTCAGTCCCCTGCAGGGTCGTGAGGATGCCTTCCCCCATGCACCGCCCCAAGTGATAGCAGGGCTGCCAACCTCCAGGGGATGCCTGGAGAACTCCGGGAATTGCCACTGATCCCCAGAGTACAGAGGTCGATTCCCCTGGAGAAAATGGCTGCCTTGGATGATGGACTCAATCACGTTATACCCCGCTGATGTCCCTGATACTAGTCCGAAACTTTTAACTACTACACCACCCTGGGTCTCCTAGAAGAGGAAGAAGCAGGGGTCATTTCCTGCGGGTGTCACGGCAGGGCCAGGGAGCGTGGGTTAAACAAGTCAAGTCCAAAGCCAGTCCGAGGTTCAGCCAATAGTTCAAGCAGCACAGAGATTTAAACAAGTCCAAAACAGTTCACAAATGTCTACAGGACAGCCCTGCAAATACTTGAAGGCTGCAATCGTGTCCCCTCTAAGCCTTCTCTTTCCCAGGCTGAACCTACCCAACTCTTTCAGCCTTTCCTCTTAAGACTTGGGTTCCAACCCTCTCACCATCCTCGTCGCCCAATTCTGGACACGCTCGAGCTTGTCAGCATCCTTCCTAAAATGTGGTGCCCCAAACTGGACACGGTACTCCAGGTGAGGCCTGACCATAGCAGAAGAGAGCGGAACGACCACCTCTTCGT